>NW_026721144.1:0-9248 GCF_029784015.1 Lycium ferocissimum
ATTGTAAGGTAAAGTTGGTTTTGGGAGTTGTTGGGTTTTTTGGAAAATAAGATTTTTGCGCTAGAATGCGTTTTAGTCGATTGTTGATGTTGCTTATATTGTTGTTGGTATTGTTGGTTGATAGTTTGGCCGGCTTGAATTCCCGGATTGTTGTTGTTTGATATGGGCCAAGTTGAACTTGGTGGGATGGAGTATTTATAGGGGAAGTCTTGGAATCTCGTAGGGCCAAGTTTATTTTAAGAATCCAATTCCAGTGCACTAATCATGTTTGGTAAACATGACCAATTTGTAGATTTTGGCTAACTTGGAGCTTGAGTTTGGGAGACGTGTACAAAAGCGTAAAAGGTATGTGAAGCCTACTTCTCCTTCATTTGGCATGTCCTAGTTAGTATAGGTCAAAATCCGACCCTCGGGAAAAGTTCTACCCCTCGGAACGACACCTAAATTTATTCACTATTCATTCGAAGAATTGAACTCAAAACTTGTGCTTTAAGGTAAAATCTGATATTCAAACGTCCGAAACCTTTGGAAATGAAATTGAAATGTCTTGAAACCTTCGTG
Organism: Lycium ferocissimum; assembly: GCF_029784015.1. Classification (NCBI taxonomy): domain Eukaryota; kingdom Viridiplantae; phylum Streptophyta; class Magnoliopsida; order Solanales; family Solanaceae; genus Lycium; species Lycium ferocissimum. The sequence goes on from NW_026721144.1 coordinate 562, forward strand.
GATGACCCAATGACGTAATGACCGTGTTTTCATGTTTGTCACTCGAGTCTCGATATACGTGCATACCGGATTCCTATCACTTGTTTTATTGAAACTTTATAATCTCGTTTTAAGTTTTCTTGTGTGTTGCTATTCATTGCTAGTCTCGTCTTATAATGTTTGTTCTTTCAAGGTGAGACAAGCGACCGTGGTTATTCCATCGGGGGCTACCGGACCCATTACGTCACTCGATAGACACGTGACTTTTCTTTGGGTTCTTATGCATGCGTATATGATACGTATATGATATGTATATGAAAATGAAATTTTGGGAATGGATACATGTTGCCATAGACGCATCGCCACACAGTATTGGCGTAATTCCATCCGGGATGCCTTGGAGGATGCGCCGGACACATGTGGAAGCCGACGTATTTCGGCGACATGACTTCGTTATTTTCACATGTATATGAAACGATATGTTTTGAACAAAAGTATATAATAAGCAAGCATGACATCCGCCCGAAAGGCACTCACGAGTACGCATTATCCCTTTTATCTCGTTATATGATCCTTGGTCCCATTATGATTGTTATTGCTCACATGTTACATGTTTTCATCGTATTATTTTCATGGCTTATGCTCGGACACTTTCGCACGACCCCTCTTCCTCTGGCCGCGTCTCATGCCACGCAGTAGACAAAGTTGGCTCAGGGCTCGACCACACAGAGCTCCTGTTGTATTGAAAGTGCGATTGTTCGGAGCTTTACGGTACCACTCTTATGTATATATTTGAACTCGGCAGTCACTCACTTGTAATTACTTGTATTTTGTTTAAGAGGCTCGTACGTATATGTACGGGTAGATGTTTCTGACTCTAGTTGTCTTTGTCTGTGGTATGTCAGTACAGTTGTATATTACTACCCGTTTACATGTATGCTATTATCAGCGATGATATGGAAAAAAAAAATGCCAGTGTTCATACGGCCCACTTAGTAATAAGAACAAGACATATGACAGGGGGTGCCCGGTACAAGTATCGGGTACTCGTCGCGGCCCCGAGTTGGGTCGTGACATCTGCTTTGCATACTCAGTACATATTCCGTGCTGGCTCTTCTTCGTGGGGTGCGTTTCGTACCGCGGCAGTACCCACAGATGACGAGATGATGTTAGCGACGGATGTTCCATTTGGATCGCGAGCCCATTTCCTTCGGAGTCTTGCCGAGTCGAATACTTTGTATGGTATTCGGAGTTATGTTAGAGACTTTGCGAACGGTGTCGTGTGTACGAGATGTCCGTTTGTATGACTATGTAAGCCGGTGTATCGGTATGCATTGTATTATGAATTTCGTGTGTTTCTGATTCGTTATGGTTACGGATTTTGTTTGATTCGAAAAGATGAAAAGCATGTATGTTTTCCGAAAAAAATTTTCACCCTGTGCTTATGTTATGCTTTGTGGGCCAGTATGGCTATGAGTATTATGAGTACGGGTTCGCTCGGCCCTAGGGGGTCGGGTGCCCGTCACGCCTTTGTCGGATTCGGGGTGTGACACGAAGCATGGGGAGCAATCTGGGTATTCAGGCCAATCAGTGGCCAGTGCACCACCTCGATTTGCGGATAGGGGATTTGATCGCTCTGCCTACTCGGGACCAGATCAGGGTATTAGAGCTTCGGGGTCCCCGATGGGGGCGGTTCGATGGGATAAGGCAACCCCCGCTCACGATGTGCTCGGTGTGGCAGGCCACGCTACGGGACGATGTTACCGAGATACGGGTGCATGTTATGCACGGACGGATGACCATTTGATGCGAGATTGTCCTAAGGAATGAGGGAAGTAAGAGCTCGACCCGCCGGGTCGGCGGTGAGTTCATCACCGTCCGTGCGCCCTCGGGATAAGGCTCCCGGGCTCCGGCCAGGTCATGGTCGAGGCAGAGGAGGAGCATCCAGTTCGGCCGGCCCTCCGCACCGTATATACGCATTGGCAGGACGACAGGACCCTGAACTTTCCGCAGATGCGGCCACAGGTACACTTTTGGTATTTCTCTACGATATGCGAGTGTTAAATTGAATTGGATTTTACTTTATCATGCACCAAGGTTTCAAGGTTAAGCGTGCTAGGGTGAGAGAAATATCAAGATGGGTGACCCCGCAGGAAGTAAAGCGAAAATTCCATAAATGTATATGAGAGACGAATGTGAAATTAGGGCAATCTAAGGGGAAATTAGGATATGTGGAGTGGTTAGATACCTTATAGAGGCCATATAGAGGATCGCGGAAGGCAATGATTATTTAAAGAGCATAGGTGTACCTAAACCCTCTTAATAAAGGGGGGGGGGGGAGAGAGCATGTTAGACCTGAAATGAACTATGACGATTCAAGTTTCCACAAAAGAGACTTATTAATGCAGGGCCAGTGTTCGGGGCTAACTCAATTGACCCACGACATAAAGGCAATCTAAGCTCCTAAAATGGATATGCTAAGCGACATGTGAAGTACCTATGAAGGATACCTCCCCGAAGTATCATAATACACCATGAGGCTAGTTCAACATTCGAGGACGAATGTTCTAAAGGGGGGGAGGATGTTATATCCCGCATTTTTTTGCAATTGGATAATTCAAGGCAATTGCGGGAGGACAACAAGCAAGGCCATATCTTTATTTTGTTAAGCATATGAAAGGCTTATGAAGAATTTAGAAGCGGAATTATCAAGAAAAGAGCCAAGGGCATAAAGGGGAAATTCGCACTACGCCTCATAGAAATATAAAGGAAGGCGAAGGGTAAATTTGGAATTTGGAAAATAGTTTTATGAGTTACAATTTGTCATGAAAGAAAGAAAAATATTTGGGCTTGGAATTTTTTTTAAAATAAAGGGAAGGGTAACTGGCCATAGACATGGGCCTAGCCCATGTGATTTAATTCCATACAATTTAAAAGATGACTAAGTCATCTTATTTCACAAAATTCTCTAGAAAATTCAAGAAAGGAACAACAAGAGAAAGAGGGAGAAAAACCTCTAGGCCATTCGGCCATAGCAAGAGCAAAAGAACCTTGGGGATTTTTCATCAAGAAAATTATTCTCTTCCATCCAAACACCTCATTGAAGGGTCCTAAGCAAAGTGGAGTGGTTGTTGAAGCAAGAAAAACACATATCCATACAAGTTGTGAATTCTAGCTAAGTGGAGGAATAAAGGAACAAGGTAAGAATTCATCCTTCCTTATATGTTATGGATGGTTGTGGATGTTGTAGTGTATGAAAATAAATGAAATTCATGAAGAATAAGAATATGGAGGTGTGGCCGTGCATGCCTATGTGTGTGTAGGAGCCATGTTTTAATTATGTTATTTAGTGTATGGTTGTTATTGTTGTGAATGCTATGTTGATGATGGAAGTTGAATGATTTTGAAGAGGTTGTAGCCTTGTATGCATGATGTTAGCCGTGAGGGTTGTGTGTGAGTGTGGCCGTGTATGTGCATGGTGGTGTGGCCGTGTAGTTATGGTGTGGTTTGGAGGAAAATAAGACAATTTTATTTAGTGTTTTGATTATGGTTGTTGTGTATTTTATGTTGATAATAAAGCTTAATGATTTTAATGAAATTGTAGTAGTTGGAGGTTGGTGGTGGAAGTTTATGTAAATGGAATGTGATGTTCTTGCATGAATGCAATATAATGTTGTTAGCATGATATCGTTAATGTGTAAATTATTAAGTTGTTATTGTTCTTATGGGAGTTGGAAGGTCTTGAAGAAAGTAATATGTTGATTAAATTGTTAGAATGTGCTTCGGTTTGGTTATTGAGATCGTTAGTATGAATATTGGCATTGTTGTTGATAGTTTGGCCGGGTTGAATTCAGGGATTGTTGATGGTTGAAATTGGCCAAGTTGAACTTGGTGGGATGGTGTATTTATAGTGGTAGTGCTTAGAAATTTCGGTAGACAAGTATTATCTTAAGATTGACTTCTAAATCCTTCTAATCAATGTTTGGTAAACATGACCAAATTGTAGATTTTGGCGGATTTGCAACTTGAAATTGGAGTCGCGTAAGGGCGGAAAAGGTACAAGCTTCACTCTCCCTTCTTTGGCATGTCTTAGACATAATAGGCTTGAATACGAACCTCGAGATGATCCTATTCCTAGAAGTCCGAGATTGAAATTAACCCTTTTTCATTCAGTAGAATTGAATTAATACTTTGCATAAAATGTTGGAAAGTTATCTAAACATCTAGAACTCGCACAAATATGACCCGACTACCTTAAAACACTTTCCAAGTGACGTCTTGGAATGTAACATATATAAGTTGTGTCGCCACCTCATTTGACTAGGGTGGGCCCACTTGTTCTGGGATTTTCTTTATTACTCCGTTTATCAAACATAAGTGTTGTAACTATGCTAATGCGAATGTTTCTATGATGATAATGATAACGATGATGTAAGGAAGAGAATATGTCTATGATAAGTGTAACAAGAATGATTCCATGCCTAAGAGCCTTAAGTCAAGAATCAGTACGAGTATGAAAGTGTTAAACTAGTTCTTGGTCTTTAATTTTATTCCTTGGTTATGATACTATTTTCTAAGCATTTCAAGTATATGAGCTAACGTTTATGATGTCCATGGTTTCGTTTCATGTTTGTTTTCAAAATTATTTTCCGTTGATAGTCCGCCTTATAATTATCGTTCCTTCAAGGTGAGATATATGTATATAAGATATGTATATGTACATGGAGCCGGGGGGAAGGGATACACGTATATGTGGGGAATGGGAAGGGAAACATGTTTCATCGCCACAGTGTTGACTTTATCATCCGGACGCGGGATGCCCCGGACCTTGGGATATATGGGGCGAGCCGACGTATTTCGGCGCTATGTGGGCGAGCCGACGTTGTTCGGTGCTATGACATGACACGATATGCCATGACATGACACGATACGCTATGACATGACACGATATGCTATGACATGACACGATATGCTATGACATGACACGACACGATACGCTAAGATCTGATATGATATGAGATGCTATGATATGATATGACACGATATGATATGATATGATACTATATGACATGATATGATATGATGTGATATGATATGATGCGACATGATATGATATGATACGATATGATATGTTATGACAAGACACGACATGATATGAGTTCTATTTTCTATGTCTATGAAGAGAAATGTTTTTTTTTCTAAAAGGAAAGACAAGTATGCATGGTATCCGACTTGAAAGGGGTATTCCTATGTACGGGGTTATTTTCTTGTTCCATTTATATATATATATATATTGATATTGTCAATCCTACTGTCCCTGCTTAATGCGACGTCCCTCTTGTGGATCTTTGCGTTCCATGCCGCGGTAAGCAGTGGACGGACTTGACCCTGTGAGCTCCGTCGGCGGTATTGTAGCGGCGCTCCGGTTGTTCCAGGGCCTCGCTTCTTTGGTACTATTTTGTGTATATATATTCGGGCACGGCGATGACGCGGCCCTCACACATGTATGGGTGTACTTATGTTTAAGGCTCGTAGACGAGATATGGAGTTAGATGTTTTGTACTTTGATGGTCTCGTATTTGTATAATGTGATAGCAAAAAGTTTGCTAGCCTATGTTTATATTATGCTATTAATGTTAAGTGTAATAAGAAAAAAAAATGGTACGGTGACGTTCATACGGCCCACTTAGTGATAAGAATACGATACGAGATAAGAGGTGCTCGGTACAAGTATCGAGTACCCGTCACGGCCCTAGTTGGGTCGTGACAATTTAGCCCCAAAACGACGATCTCTGAAAGACGGGACCAGCTGCAGTCGGTTCGAACTCGCGGTAGGTCCTTCGCCTTGATCGAAAAGGTGTATCGCCGGATATCAAACCCCTCTGTCGGCCTTTTCACAGCCATCTTAATGTGGAACTCGCCATTGAAATGAAAATGTATGGGTAGAATATCTTGTGTCTGAGGCTCGAAAGGTCGACCGGCGGAGGAGGAGAGGTAGCCGATGAGGCATTTTTAGAAGAAGATTAGGATTTCATTGTCATTTTTGAAAATTTAAAGGTAATGTATGAAGATTTGAAGGAAATTAGGAAGATTTGAAGGAAATTTATGAAGATTTGAAGAAATTGTTGGAGATTTAGAAGCTTCCGACAAAGATTTGATGATTTCGACAAAGGTTTGAAGATTTTGACGAAGGTTTGGACGTTTCAGATGAAGGTGGAAAGCAAGGCAAGGAGGGAAAACGAGGAGTGATTTTCAAGCTGCAAATAGTGAAAATGAAGGGAAACGAACTATTTATAGACGAGGAGTAATTATGACAAAACACATCGATCAGAGAACAGAGGAGATGTTCAATCGGAAAGCTACACGTGTCCGAAGTCAGAGGGTCGTGATGTGAAAAGACGTTTTGTTTTCCCGCCAGTTTCAAAACTTACAAAAAGAAGGTTCTATGAAAAGACGTTTTGTTTTCCCGCCAGTTTCAAAACTTACAAAAAGAAGGTTCTATCTGAACCGACATTCCACTTCTCTTTAATCAATATAGTCGGACGTAAAATGAAAAATTCATGCACAAAAGGACCCAATTTGGTTCAAATGGAATAAAGCGGATAAAGCATTTGTATTCTAAAAGGGTAACATTCAGTTTAAATAAAACTTCTATATATTGAAAGATAGGCATATGTATTGAAAGATAGGCAACTATCTCAATTATACAAACCGTACCAAACAGGGGCAAACAAACGTCCTTAAACAAAAAAAAAAAAAAGAGGGGGGGGGGGCAAAAATCGTCGGTGACCGTGGTTAAGAACCTCGGTCCGTGACCACGGACGCTTTGGCTGGTTCATACTTCTACTCGGCGTGCGGGTTTGTGCTGAATTAGAACAAGCAGTTAAGTCGATGATTCTCCTCTCAAAGGCGTTCAATCTCTTCGCGGAGGTTTTCATCATGTTGAGAACCAAAACTAGGAGAAGGCCCCATATTCTTCGGGGACGATGTAGTAGGTGGAATGGCTGAATTCCCCCTTTAGGAGCGTTACACCCACGACAACATTGACTTCGGCGGCGGCTCATCGGTATCAAGAATGACTACGGGAGCTTGGTCCCCTCAGAAAACTTCCCTTTTAGCCTCCGAAAGTAGGCGACGAGATATGATCCTAGTGCTAATACCCGTGGAGGTAATTGGGAAGGTCGGAACATTTCTTTGCTTCAATTTTCTCAAAGAACGTCTTTGAGCGGCATCATCTTTAGTATTCTTCGAGGAAAGGGATTACATTTACACTTCGTAGTTTTGTATGTTGAGATTGAGTTACCCTTCGTGAGGTATAGAGATTAGATGCGCTATTTTATGTTTATGAGGGTTTAAGTCCATATAATAAGCTACGGAAGGATTAGAGGGCAAGTGAATCAAAGGAAATTAAGTCGTTGGATTTTGGAGGAAATATGAGGCGTAATTTTGGCCCTGCGAGTGGGAAGGAATATCTTATGGAATATGAGGGGTTTTGAAGTGAAATAAAAGCCTAAATTGAAGCTCGGGAAGTCTAGTTTCCAACACAACAAATCGTGCGTCGATCCGATATCGGAATAGAGAATTATGAGCATTTTAACACGGGCCCGGTCTCGGGGCTTAACCCACGTGAATGCGCCAGGGGTGGCGCGAACGCCTTGCTGCCATAGAAAGATCTTGGCTGGAGTTCGCGCTGTAACGCAAGAACGCACGAAGGTTTTGAGTCGGTGCCTTGAGCTCTAATCCTATATAAGGGGTAACCCCCATTTTTCTCCACCAAATATTTCCCCAAATATTTCATAAAGTCCAAGCAAGAATAGGAGAGCCTATTTTCAACACAAAGTAAGGATTTTGAGTAATTTTTGAATGAGTATTTATCGAGGATCTGGGTGATGTGTAATCGCGATTATATTTTGTTTTTGCGTTGAGTTGGCTTGGACTCAAATTAAATATTGGAGATCTTACTACTTTAGTAAAGACAAGGTATGAATCTCCCTTCATTACTATTGATTTAGGAATGATTACGAGAACAAAAGTTTTAATTATTGTGTTGGTGTTGTTGGCTTATGGATTGAAGTTTGAAGAGAGTTTTGGATGAAAATATACATATTTATCTTGTAGAATCTTGTTGATATTGTCGTTATTCTTTCGTTGGAATTATTTGGGAGTTCTTTATGGTATTTGGAGGAAGTGGATAATATAGGGGAATTGTTGCCTAAATTTTTGTAACCCAAAATTAGTCTTCTATAATTAGTGCATATAAGTTGATGGAACTATGATGAAAGTATGATTAAAGATGTATTTCTCGATATATAGGTTTGGTGAAGGCAAGCATCGGAGTAGGGATTATTTAAGTGGTGCCTTGACGGATAAGGTATGTAAGGTGTTCGTTTCTCTCTTTCTTTGGCACGGATCCAACTTGAACATGAACTCCGGGCATTCTATAACAAATTCACTCTATTCCTATGCTATGTATTTCAAATCTTAGTGCCTTAATTATTTGATTGATCCTTTCCTATCATCATGACATGTTGATTATTTCCAGTTTATAAATTCCATAATTCTTAAGTTCATTATATCACTCGAAAAAACCTTTTATTTTTTATCATCAGGTTGGGAAATATATATATATATATATATATATATATATATATATATATATATATATATATATATATATATATATATATATATATATATATTTTTTTATG
>NW_026721145.1:0-8984 GCF_029784015.1 Lycium ferocissimum
ACAAACTTTGAATAATCGACGCCGAAAGGATGTATAGGAAGAGAAAGAGTATGACAAGAGAATGGTATTGGATAGATTAAGAGCTAATATAAAGGATGGGAATAGCTTTAAAAAGGGAGCTCCCCCGAGGTACTTATGAGACTCCGGACGACTAATTGAACATTCGAGGACGAATGTTATAAAGGAAAGGATGTTACACCTCGCGTTTGTACATTTGAATATCCCGAGTTAATGGCGAGAAGTTAAGGACAAGACTATGTTCTAAAATTATTTTAATGCATTAGTAGGTTATGAGCATTATTTATGGACGTTGGTAGTATGGAAATAATGAGAAAGGTTAAGGGTAAAAAGGAAAATTCGGAAAAGGGTTCATGGAAATACTATGGAAGGCTAAGGAGTAAATGGGAATTTCTAAGAAGTCTTGAAAATCTTGGAAGGGGCCATGTTGGCCGTGTGGTACATAATTATATGTCCACGTTTTATTTGATGGGGACTAATTATATATATGTGTGGACAAAAGCTTACATAAAAGACAATTGATCTCTCTTAGTTTATTTTGAGAAAATTCAAAAAAAAAGAAGAAATTTCTAGAGAAAGAGAGGGGGCATGTGCCCCTCATGTGCTTATGGAAGCTATATATATATATAGTTGGTCATCTTTTAGTTAGAAGAGTGGAGAGAAAGAAAGAAAGAAAGAAACAAAAAAAAAAAAAAAAAAAAAGGGAGTCACGGCCATGGCTGGCCGAATTCAGCCATGGGAAATGATCATGGAAAAAATATTTTCCTTCTAGTTTTCTACTAATTGGGAGGCTCTCGTCGACGTGGAGTAGTCGATGGAACAAGGCAACCACTCGTTTTAGCTATGGGAAGTCCTAGCCAAATTGGAAGAGTGGAAGGAAAAGGTGAGGTTCTAACCTCTTGTATGTTTTGCTGGATGTTTTGGACATGTTGTAACGTATGGAAATGGATGAAAATCATGAAAATGTAGAAATTGGAGTGTAGCCGTGTGTGTGCATATGTGTCGCCGTGTGGTGTGTGTTGTGTTGGAGTAAAGAATAAATTGTATTCAACATGTTTGTGTGTTGTTATAATGTGAAGAAAGTGAATAAAATTCATTTGAGTATGTATGTTGGTATTGGCCGTGAGTTGTACATGGAAAATATGGCCGTATATATATTGATGAATTATGGAGAAATGGTGAGTAAGTTTTATATAGTATTTGGTGATTGATTGTTGTAGATTATGTGATGAAAATGAAGGTTTGATGACTCAAATGGAAATCATAATTGTTGTGGGCTGATTTGGAACATAATGTAATTTTAATATAGTCGCTTGAGTTGATGAAAATGATGTTGGTAACTTATGGAATTGTTGATATGGTTTACGAGTTTGAAAGAAATAAATGTATTGTTGGAGTTCTTATGGCATTTGGAAGATTTTGGGTTGAATTGAATATTGAAGTGTTGCTTGAATGATTGTTAGTATTGTTGATAGTTTGGCCGGGTTGAATTCCGGATTGTTGTTGATTGAAATTAGCCGAGTTATATTCTCGGGGATGGTATATATCACGACCCAACCCGTAGGCCGTGACTCGTGCCCGAGTTGACACTCATACGTACCCTTACCCCACATAAGCGTAATAGCAAAATAAACATATATAGTAATAATTAAAGATATTATCAGATGGCACACAGAAGCGAGTATGACGCACGAAGGCCGATCAGGCCGTCACAAAATACACAATCCCCAACATACCCGAACTTACAAAACATACACGACGAACCCGTTTATACGTGTCTACGTACCTCTACAGACCGAAAACATAAACATATGGCGAGACGGGCCCCCGTCGTACCCCCCCTCGAAATCCGAATATACATACATATCGAAGGGACCGTACCAAAATGTAAGCTCCCGAACAAAGGAGCAACGTAGTAGGCCCGATAGATGGCCTAAGCGGGCGGATCTGCGAAGCGTGCGTCCGTGCACCGTGGGCATGGAAACCACGGACCCAGAAAGGGGGGGGTCGCACGAAAAATGTCTTGAATATGTAAACGTAGAAGCCGTAATAAACAAAATCAAAATCGGAACGAATGTGCGGAGAATGAACAAAATGCGTATACAATAAAAATACATGTCGAAATCGTAAATAGAGTATCTGCAGAAAACATGCCAAAGCCGGCCCCGTTAGGGACTCGGCCCGTCCGAATGTGGTCGCCCGACGCTGGCGCCACAAGCATAACGGTCGTAACATAACGATGGCCATATCGAACATAATCATAACAAAGCGTACATGGCACAACATACACCACACCCGTATGTACGTATAATACCGCCCCCTCACACCGAGCACGGCGAACAATGCAGAAATACGCTTGAGAACATATCGCCCGGGCTCGGTGGGGGAAACATTGAGGCATCCACGAGTGGAGTAGTGAGAAATCGAATGCAATAAAATACCATCTAGGCTTCCGAGAGACTCGATGAAGCATAAGCGGATAACAAATCAAGCAATGGAACCGGACGGAATCATATTAGCGAATATCGGATGTCATAATGAATTACGGAGAAGTAACCTTTCTATGATCGTTTCCATATTCCAAAATAGTTTATAAGACTTAAGGAAATGTTTAAATCGGTTTCGTTTAGTAGTTAAAATAGTAGTAAAAACGTTTCCTAAAAAAAAAAGCGCTCAAAACTAGTCATGAACATAAAAGGGTAAAATCGGAATTTAGCGGGTCTATCTTAGGACGACCGAAGCGATGAGCTCGAATCATGCTTATTAAGCTCATAGAATCATCTACATAGATCTTAGGACGTTCCATAGCTTCCTAGGCAACTTATGAACATTTGCATAATTCTCAATCGAAACGTACCTAAAGGATTCAATTCTACTGAACGAAAATGGAGGATTTTCAAACACGGATTCCGATGAACGAAACACTTTCCGAGAGTCAAATTCGATTCTAGTACACTTAGGTCATGCCAAGAAAGGAATAGGAAGGCTTTACATACCTTTTACGCCTCTTACGCTCTCCAAAACTCACTTTCCGTTTCGCCAAAAACTCGCAAATGGTCATCACTTTTTGATTACTATTCATACGCTAACATTTCAATCTTTGGTTTCTATCTCATACCGAAATTTCGGCGAAGCACTTCCCTATAAATACGACACCCCGAGAATTTAACCGACTAAATACCAACAACAACCAAACCAATAACATCAATCCACAACAAAGATCACAAACTAACACAAATGGTCTTCTTTTTACACAAAGTCACAACTTCTAAACTAACTTCGCATTTTAATCCAATCATGATGTTTTCATACTCATTTACCTTCCAAAATCATTCCAACACCATCAAAGACATTACACATGATTTTTCATATTATTCATAAAATATATAAATTTTCCACCGAAACCATAACCCGTCCAAACTTCCATTCTTCAACCAACATGTTCATAACACATTATCATTTATCAAATTCATTAACAACCAACATAACTAGCACTTAAACAATACATTTCCATACCAACTATGTAAAAACTCATATACTTTCCTACAACACACATATGCAATTCTAATGCCAAACTTAATCGTTGAACTTCCATTTACATTATAACGATGTAATACGACGCAACTAACACCTTAAACAAAATAAATTCAACATGTTCCCTCCTACTATATGTCACGCGGCCAAAGGCCAAATTCCAACTACATTCCATTTTCATTCAACTTCCATTTCCAATGTGAATTCCACAACAACTACAACCATAATACAACAAAAATCCACATAATCACATTACACTACACACGGCCACATGCATCCCTATATTTCCACCATACAAACTTCCATATTATCATGTATTCTACTTATTTACATGTAATACAACACAAACCAACCTTCATAACATAAACAAAAGGGATGAAACCTTACCTTCTTCTTCAAACTTCTTCACTTCCTCAAGTGTTGAATTGAGGAAACCAAAACTTATTCTTTCAAACCAATTGTACTAAGTTGTAAAGGGACCTTGAATTGGTATGAAAACCACAAGAAAATAATTTTGGAATAAAGATTTTTGTGAGTTGATGTTGGTTGGTCTTGGCCGAATGGCCCATTGTTGTTGTTCTTAATTTTTCTCTTGTTTTCTCCTTCTTGTTTTGTCTTGAAAATTCTAGAGAAATTCACAACTCAAGCCCTTATATTAATTAAGTGGTCACGGTGATCACATGACCCCTTCATGGGTTTGGGCCACCTCCCTCCCACGGCCACCAATTCTCTTTTTTGGGCTCGATTTTCATTTTATTTTTTTGAGCCCAATTGACGATGGATCGTTTTTGGAAATTCACGGGACAAATTTTTCAAGATTCCAATTTTGCCCTTAAGCTTCCCTAATATTTCCGCGTCCATACTTCCTTAGACATCACATGTACATTAAGTAAGATCCAATTAAAGCCTTGTTTCTTACCATTCCGAATTATTTCCAATTTTCCGAATACGCACAAAATGCGAGATGTAACAGTATATTTACAGGGGAGATGCTGCCGAAATCTCGGCAGAGTATAAGTGAATCTATTTGAGAAGTCAAGACGAGCGTTGATTTAAGATTAAATTCCTAAAGTCTTATAACCAATGTTTGGTATCTATGACCAAATCTCGTAGATTTTGGCAAAATTTGAAGTTAGTTCGGAGCTACGTACAAAGCGGAAAAAGGTATGTAAGACTTCACTTTCCTTCTTTGGCATGTCATAGACGTCATAGGCTTGAATGCGTGTCTCGGGGACTACTCTAATCCTAGAAGTCGAGATTGAAATTGGTTACTATTCATTCGGTAGAATTGAAGTAAATGTTCATGAATAGTTGAAAGAAATGTCTAAACACCCGAACTTGTATGAATAAGACCCGACCACCCTAAGACTCTCATAAGTAATGCTATGAAACGTATTATACGTAAATTGTGTACGCCACCTCATTTGACTCGAGGTGGGCCCACTATTCCCGAATTCCCTCCTATTTTCCCATTTGGCTTATTTCCGTACTATAGTTAATGGAAGATCTTGGTTGCCATTCCGACTACCAAACAATAGCCGTGTTAACTAATCCATCGATTCCAAGGCATGATTTTCCTTCCTAAAAGTTTACAAATGTTTTCCAAAATATTCCTTTTTCTTCAAAAACCAAGTTTTACATTATTGAAAGTTCTTATATTTGGAACAATGACTATGACTCTATGATGATCATGATGATGTTAAATATGAGAAAATGACTATGACACGACATGACATGACATGATATGACACGACATGATTTGATATGAGATGATATGCTATGACGAGACACGATATGCTATGACATGACATGATATGCTATGACATGATACGAAATGACATGTTCTTGGTAGTCTCGCCTTATGATTATCGATCCTTCAGGTGAGACAAAGTGTTATATCCCGCCTTTTTGCATAATCGGGAGACTTGAAATAATTGTGATTTATGAGAAAGAAGGCCATGTTTGAATTTTTCTTAGTAAGTGTGTGGCGGATATGGAAGCTTGAATGTGAAAACACCGAAGAAGGCATAAGGGCAAAATTGGAATCTCGGAAATTTGTTTCGGAAAATTGTAAATTATGATTCGTGAAGAATTGGGCCAAAAAAAAAAAATAAGAAAGTGAGGCCCAAGATTTAGGGTGGCCGGCCATAGCCTTGGCCTTGGCCCAAATCCATGTTGTTGATCATGTGATCAACTAATCATAATTAAGAGGAGCAATTCTTTAAAAACTTCAAGAAAAATAAAAACAAAATCAAGAACAAAAAAAAGAGGCCTTTCGGCCGTGAGTGGAGAAAGAGAAAGGAGAGAAAAGAAAAATTTTTCTAGCCTTCAATCTTGGTCCAAAAATTGTAGTTTTCATATATTCTTGGTGAGCTCAAGGTGCTCTACAAGTTGATATAATTTTCAAGTCAAGGAGTGCTTGTTTTGGCAAGAAGTTAAGTTATTGGAAAAGGTAAGATTTCTATGCTTTTGTGTTATGTAATGAATTATGGAATTATGGAAGTATTGCATGCATGTGTAAGCCGTGTGTATGTGTGTGAAAGGCATGAGCCGTGTGTATGTGTATATATATATATGGCCGTGAGCCATGGTGATGGAGAAGGCAAGGATTTCATGTTTTCTTCCCATGTTATAGAAGGTTATATGTGTGTTGTGGTATATGAAATTGAATGAAAATCATGGAAGTGTGAGTGGTGGTGTGTAGGCCGTGTATATGTGTGTATGTATGGCCGTGAGTGTGTGCATATGTTGTATGCCTATGATGAGTTGAATTTATATGTTACATTCTAGTTGTAATTTTGGTAGAATTTATATTGGAGATGGAAGTTGAATAAAATGGGTTGAAGTTGGAAATAAGTAGGTTGGTAGTGAGCTATGGGAAGGTTGGGATAAAAATGAATTGTCTTGTTTGATGAGTTAGTTGTGTTGTGATGATTCTTATAACATGAATAAAGGTTTAATGGTTTGAGTTGGTATTGATTTGAAAGTATAAAGTTGAAATGAGAATTATGGCATTATGTTAGAAAGTAAGCATATTGTGTTGGTTGTTATTGTTGTTGATGCTGGTTGGCTTGTTGTTGTTAGTTTTAGTAGGAGTTGAGTCTCGGGGTGTGGTATGTATAGGAAGTCTTTATAAATTTCGGTAGCCAAGTATAAACCAAAGTTGAAATGTTAGCCTTAATGAATAGTAGCTGGTAAGAGTGACCATTTGCAGATTTCGACGAAGGTGGAAGTGAAACCAAGCGAGCATAAGGCGTAATTGAGGTATGTAAAGCCTTGCCCTTTATTCTTTGGCATGTTACGAGTGTCCAACGGGCTTGAAAGCGAGCCTCAATGGTGCCTTGCAAGGCGGAATCAAGATTGAAAATAGCGTCAAAACGTTCGGTGCGATTGAACCAATTTCTTCTAAATTGACCTATATGATTTATATGTACGAAACCTTCCCAAATGAACTGGGTTATGGACGACTCATAATGACTTTATTATCCATACTCGATATTTTACTATGATTGGGTTTGGGCCATAGAATCGAGACCTCTGTTATGATTTTCATTGATCTACTTCTGTCTACCATGTTTAAAGTAACTCTTGATTATGTAATCCGTTGTAACTAATGAATATGATAAGTTTATGATATGTCTTGATATGGGTTATGATCTGACATACGGAACATGCCATCCCCAAAAAGGGCATACATCTACCTATACGATGCGATCGTTTCGATTTTCCTTGAAATGATATGTGTTGTATTGTTCAGTCTGTGTCGAGAACGGTTTCTCATCTTTTCGTGGATACCCTCGATATATTTGTTACGTACGAATAGTCTCCAAAAACTTGTTTGATATAATCCGTCATGGCATCCAAAAGGTACGTATTATGACTAGGGATAGTCTGTCATGTCTGGACTTATATGCATGTGTTTTGATTATGTGATATTATGGGATAGCTATGAGATGGCATTTGATACGATTACGCCGGGCCCGCATGTCCTCAGCGCACTTCTGCACAGGTTCGTCGCGTCCCTCGTACTTGCGGGCCGGGACACGTTACGTTGCATATGATTGTGATATGATGATATATATATACGGTATGTACGTACGTATATGATTATGACTCTGCGTCGTGATTACATGTTTATTACGATTACGTACGTACGATTCGGACTACGATTATGTGACATATATTTGAGATCTGGTTTTGTACGAAGGCACATACCATCACCTTACCGTATCTACGATACTGCGTGTACCTCCGTCGTGAAATTCCTAAATTTGACATAATAAGATTACGCATGTACGTACGTAAGTACGACTCACTTCTGGTCAGGATTACGTAAAAACTTTATTTTACCAATATTTCGTCGGTTTGATTTTATATACGACTACGGATTTATTTTAATTATGTATGTTATGTTTCGCTTTATTACTCGGTACATCTTCGTACGGCCACCCTTACCGGGGGGCGTATTACGTACTTGCGGTACGACGCACGCGTGATAAACGCCGAGTTTAGGACGTGGTCTATTTGTTTTGAGCTCCTTTGATTCGGAGCTAACACTTTTGGTATATATCTTATTTGTTGTACATATGTTATATATATGATCATTTGGGTACGGCGGGGCCTGTCCCGTCTTCTAGTCCCCATTAGTGTTAGAGGCACACGGATATGTTTGTGGGTTGTGGGTTATCGCTGCTCAGGTAGGTATGTGCGATATGCGACTTTGTGCGATATAATGGTAGCCTCGGCGGCTGGTGTACGGGGTCTAAGTATGTATATATGTATGTATGTATGTTCGTCATGCGTATGCACATAATATCTCTGTATGAATTTATGTATGTTTAAATGGAATTAGCCGGTTGGTACATCGGATCTGTTAGGTAGGTACGTATGGATGTCCAAGTAGGACACAGGTCACGGCCACGAAGTGGGTCGTGACACAAAGCGGCGTGATTACTCCATAATGCGATCGGAGGTTTCCGACCTTACGTCCCTCGGCAGGCATGACTTTCTTTGGGCTCTCATGCCGCCATGCACGTATATGGGTTGGGGGATGGGATAAATGTATATGTAGGGAATGGGGAAGAAACATGTTTCGTTTTGCACACCAGTCGGTGGCGTTATCATCCGGACGCAGGATGCCGGGCCAGCGAATTAGAACATGGGCGGGCCGACGTATTTCGGCGCTATGTGGGTTAATGGCTTGTTCGGCGCTATGATACCATATGACCAGACAAGCATGCGCAGCATCCGCCCCCGAGGGGCACTCATATGTACGAGTTACGCTTTACGATAGTATCCCATGTCTGGTTACGTTTTTCATGATATGCTTTTCGTACAGGGCGCTTTAAAAGACATTTCATATGCCGCTTACTTTTTTATCCGTATCCTTATGTAGGTACCTCTTTGATATGTTTTCTCCTCGTTATTGACCG
>NW_026721146.1:0-12551 GCF_029784015.1 Lycium ferocissimum
ACCGGCCCCCCGGAATAACGGGCATAATGTGCCTCGCCCATAACCTGTCGCCGCAACCCTGCAACGTCAGGTACACATAATCTGCCCCTGTGAAATAACACTCCATCAGGTGAAATCTCAAACAGAGTCTTCTCCTGTGCCGGGGCTGCATCTTACATGCACGTGCCGAGAATAGGATCCTCATATTGATGCCGCTTAATATCTTCTGTAATAGAGGATTCAGCAATACCTCGAACAGAAACCCCAACATCTCCAGAATCAGCCAAACGAACTCCAAGACTAGCCAACTGGTGGATCTCGTGAACCATTTCTTTCCTCTCTGATGGAACGTCTGCTAGGCTGCCCATAGACTTGTAGGCCGTCTGCCCTGACATTAGCTTTCCCCGGATGGTAGAGAATATCAACATCATAATCTTTCAGCAACTCTAACCACCTCCGCTGCCGCAAGTTCAGCTCCTTCTGTTTAAAGATGTATTGGAGGCTCTTATGATCTGTATAAATATCACGTGAAAACCATATAAATAATGTCTCCACATCTTAAAGCATGAATAACGCGCCGGCTCAAATCGAAGTAGGATAATTTTTCTCGTGTTTTACGAAATTTCTTGGGGAAGCATAAGCTATCATCTGTAAGTGCTGCATCAACACACACCCCAAATCAATACCAGAGGCATCACAATAAATCACATACCCATGCTGACCCTCGGGAAGAGTCAGACCAGGAAACCGTAGTCAACTTCTCTTTGTCAACCCAGGAAAATTTATGCATGGCGTGGGACATTTGAAACTTAGCTCCCTTCCGAGTCGACCTTGTCAAAAGCGACGGAAATCGAAGCAAATTTCTCTCTACGAATCTCCTGTAATAACCGGGCCAATCCCAGAAAGCTACGCACCTCGGTCGGCGTCGTAGGCCTAGCCAATTCTTTACGGCCTCAATCTTACAGGTATCCACCGGATGCCATCCTTGATAATATGCCCCGTAAATGCCACCGAAGTCCGCTTAATTCACATTTGGAAAATTTAGCATATAATTTTGGTGCCGAAGTGTGCCAAGTACCGTCCTCAAAATGATCCGCATGTTCGCTTTCCGATCGAGAATAAACCGAGAATATCATCGATAAACACAATCACGAACATATCCAGGAACGGTCCATACCATTCATCAAAACCATAAATACTCTTCGGGGCATTTGTCACCCAAAAGACATCACTCTAAATTCATAGTGCCCATATCGGGTCCCGAATGCCGTCTTGGAATATCAGCTTCTCGTACCCGTACCTGATGATAGCGACCGCGGTCTATCTTCGAGAAACACACAGCACCTACTCGCAAATCGATCAAACAAATCATCAATCCTGGGGAGGGGATATTTATTCTTGATGGTTACCTTATTCAGCTGCCGGTAATCAATGCACATCCGCAGCGATACATCCTTCTTTCTCACAAACAATACCGGCGCTGTTATAGCCCGTATCTTGTACGTTTGGAAATTTTAAAGTCGTCGTGAAAAGTTAAGGGCGAGACCACACTCCAAAATTATTCTAATGTACAAGTTGGTTATGAATAATATTTATGAATATTAGTATGGAAATCGAGAAAGGTTAAGGGCGAAAAGGGAAATTCGTACAAGGGTCCATGGTAATAATGTGAAAGGCTAGGGGCAAAATGGTCATTTCATAAGTATTCAAGAAAATTCTTTAAATTTTCAAGATGGCCGTGTGGCATGGGTAGAATGTGTTCACATTTGAATTAAATGGGGGGCTAATTGTAATTATAAAAATTTCATGGACAAAGCTTGTATAAGAAGACATTACTGTCTTCTTTGACTGGTTAGAGAAATTTCAAGAAAAATGAAAGAAAAAATCTAGAAAACAAAGGGGTGGAGGGGAGGCATGTGCCCCTCACATGATTGGAGAGTTATATATATATGTGTGGTCATCTTTTTAATTTAAGAGAGTGGAAGAAAAAGAGAGAGCAAAGAAAGAACAAAAAAAAAGGAGAGAAAGAGGGGTGTTCGGCCATGGAGGCTTAACAAGGACCAAGAAGGAGGAGCAAGAGAAAATATTTTCTCCTAGTTATTCTACCTAATGGAAGGTCCTCTACAACATGGAGTGAGTGTTGAATCAAGAAGAAGGTTCTTTGATGTCATATACACACTTTAATCAAGAAAGTTGAATGGAAAAGGTAAGAACCAATTTTCTTTTTTAAGTGTTATGAATGTTTGGTGTATGTGTAGGTTGAAGAAATGGATGAAATATATGAAAATATGTGTGTTGCATGTTGGCCGAATATATGTGTTGCGTTGGAGTGAAGTGATGAATTAATATCATTTAGTAATTTGATTGTTGAGTTTTGGATGTTAGTTGTAGCCGTGTATCGTGTTGCATGGATTGGTCGTGGTGATGTGTTGTGTTGCATGGAAGGAATGGATTGATTCTATGTAGAATGTTGTTTGTTGTCTTAATGTATGAAAAGATGAGAATTCAAGAAAATATGCATGTAGTATATGTGGCATGTTGGTTGTTATTGAAATGCCAAGAAATGAATGAAAAAATTCATGGAAGTATGTATAAAGTGTAGTGGCCGTGTGGTCCTTGTTTGTGTGTAGGAGAAAATGAATCAATTCTATTTGGCATTTTTGATTGTTATGTTGTTGTTGTAATGTAAAGGGATGGATGAAGATGCATGAAAACATGTAAGAAGTGGTTATGGTTGAATAATAGATGTTTTGGTAAGTTAATGTAAATTGATGTAATTTGACATTTTAATTGTTGTTGTTATGGATTATGTAGTGTGAAACGGAGGGTGTTGTTGAAGTTAACATATATGAGTGACAATGAAATGTATGGTTGTGATTGAAGTTGAAGGTTTCGGATGAAGTAGTATGTAGATTAAGTTGTTGGAACATTATGTGAATTAAATTGAATTGAATTAAATTGAATTGAATAGAATTGAATTGGATATTGATAGTATTATGGTTGGTTTGGCGAGTTGAATTCTCGGGGTTTTGTTGTTGTTGATTTGGGGCCGAAGACCACATTCTCGGGTTGGTATATTTACGGGGGAGGTCTTTATCGAAATTCCGGCAGAATATAAGTGAATGCGTTTGAAAGGTTAAGGCAAGTATATGATAATGAAACTAATGAATGGATGAATTCTCTTGCATGTAGACTATCAAGTTTGGATGGATAAGCGTAGCTAGTAAGGGAAGCGCAGTGTGTTAAGGCTCGTCCCTTTTCCTTCTATGGCATGAATCATACGTTGCGATTTTATAAATGCTCCATGCGTCCTTATTTTCAAAAGTTAGAAGTTATGATTTCAACGCATGATTTTCCTTCCTAAAAGTTTATGAATGTTCTCCAAAATATCCATTTTTCTCCAAAATCCAAGTTTTACAATTTCGAAAGTTTTATGCCCAAAACAACGACTATGATTTTATGATGACAAGGATGATGCTAGATATGAGGAAATGACTAGAATGGGTATGTCAAGGATATGTTCTTACTATGACGAACATGACGATATGAAATGTTAAGCTATTTTTGGATAATGGCTATTTTAAAGGTTTCAAAGTATATGAAATGATAGGTTATGATTATGTTTCATGTTTTCCCATAATGTTAGCTTTCGTTGATCGTCTCGCCTTATAATTGTTCCTTCAAGGTGAAACATGCCGATCCACGATTATTCCATAATGCAATCGGAGGTTTCCGACCTTACGTCACTCCGATAAAGTTATAGCTTTTGATTGGGCTCCAACGCACGGCTTATGATGATGGATGTTACGGAAAGCGTAGTGGGCAGCACGTGACCACACCGACCTAGGGCACGGGCACGACCACCACCGTGGTAAGCATAGTGGGCGGCATATAATTACAACGGCCTATTTGGCCGGGCACGACCCCCCGCTAGTGGCGGCGCAAGGATATTTACCCCGAGACGCGGAGGCCCGGACGCGGGATGTTATGTGATTCGCCGGACTATGGATGCATGTAAGCTAGCGTGCATGACTCCGCCTTAAGAGGCACTATGTGATGCGATATGGCGGATTTTTTACTATGTTGGATGTATTATCATACATACTCGTTCGGATATTGCGAGAAAGTGGTGAGAAGTTAAGGACAAGACTGGGTTCCAAAATTATTTTAACGTACAAGTTGGTTTTGAATATTATTTATGACTATTATTAGTATGGAAATATTGTGAAAGGTTAAGGGCAAAAAGAGAAAGTCGCAAAAGGGGTCGTGGAAATAATGTGGAAGGCTAGGGGTAAAATGGTAATATTAAGAAAAGTCGAGGGGCAAAACGGGAATTTTACAGAAAAGTTCATGAAAGTTCCAAAGGGGCCATATTGGCCATGTGAAGAAATAAGGGGCAAGGATGACAAATAAGTCATCTAATTTGGTCAATTCTCTAGAAATTTCAAGAAAGGAAAGAAAGGGATCATGTAGCCATATTTTTATGTGGAAGGACCTATTTATAAATATGGGAAAAATTTGGTGGAAGACTTGTATGTATTTATGTGGAAAGTCATCTTATATTCATCAAAATTCTCTAGAAATTTCAAGAAGAGGAAGAAGGAGAAAAGAAGGAGAAAATTTCAAAGGCCATTCGGCCAAGTAGAAAAATTCCAAGAAAGTTACAAAAAATTTCTTCAAAAATCATTTCCTACCAATTCAAGGGTCCCTAACGAGGTGGAGTGGTCTTTGGAGCAAGAAGAATCCATGTTCTAGCAAAGTTGCAAATCTTAGCTAAGTGAAGAATTGAAGAAAAGGTAAGGTTTGATTCTTTCTTGTATGTTATGGACGATTTTGCATGTGTAGTGTGTAAAAAGTGGATGAAATTCTTGGAGGAGTAAAACCATGGTGTGGCCGTGACTACAAGGGTAAACCGTGTGTGTGTGCATGTGTTGTATGTGTTGTGTTGTGTGTTGGTTGTTGTTGTTAAGTGTAGAAGCTATGGAATTTTATGAAAAATATACATGTGGGGTGTGTTGGCCGAATGGCATGGATTATGGAAGAGTGTGGTGAATTAATTTTACTTAACATTGTAATTATTGTTATGGTAAGCTCTATAATGTAAAGTAAGGATTTAATAGTTAAGAAGTGAAGTTGTGTTGGTTGTGGTCATGCAAAAGTAGTAGTTGGCCGTGCATGTATATATATGTGCGTAGGGATCATGTTTTAGTTATTTTATCTAGTGTTTGGTTGTTGTTGTTGTGGATACTATGTTGGAAATGAAGGTGGGATGACTTTAGTGAAATGGTAGTAGTTGGAGACTTGTTTTAAAAGTTTATGTAAAATTCAACATAATGTTGTTAGTATGGTGTTGTTGGTATATGAATTACAATGTTGTTAATGTTTTTATTGGAGTTGGAAAGTCTTGAAGGAAGTAGTATATCGATTAAATTGTTAGTATGTACCTTGGGTTGATCATTGAAATTGTAGCATGGTTGTTGATATTGTGTTGCTAGTTTGGCGGGTCGAATTCCCGGGTTGTTGTTGATTGAAATTGGCCAAGTTGAACTTGGTGGGAGGGTGTATTTACGGGGGAAATGCGCCGAAATTTCGGTAGACAAATGGCTACTTTGAATTTCAACTTCTAGATGCCTAAATTGACACTTGGTAAATGTGACCAAATTGTAGATTTTGGCGAATTTGGAGCGGAGATTTGGAGGCGTGAAAGAAGCGGAAAAGGTACGTAAGACTTCCCTCTCCTTTCCTTGGCATATCTTAGACGTATAGGCTTGGCTACGCGCCGCGGGGATCTCCCTAACTCTAGAAATCCACGTTGGAAATTGGCCACGATTCCTTCAGTAGAATTGAACCAAAAGCTTATGAATAGTGAAAGGATGGTCTAAACACCTAGAACTTGCACGAATAGGACCCGATTACTCTAAAACCCTCACAAGTAATGCCACGGAGTGTATTATATGTAAATTGTATATGCCGCCTCACTTGACCGAGGTGGGTCCACTATTCCGGATTCTTCCTTATCGTCCCGCTTACCAAATGATAGGTGTTGTAATTATTTTAAAGAGAACCTTTCTATGATGCCAATAACGGTGAAATTTATGAAGAAGATACGTTGATGACGAGTGTAATAAGAATGAGTCCACGACTAAGAGTTCCAAGTTAAGAGCTCAATATGAGTATGAGAGTGTCCAATTGGTTCATGAATTCAATCTTACTTCTTATTGTGGCTCTACTTTCTAAAAGATTCTAAAGGAAATATTATATGAAGCCTATGATCATATGCTACGCTTTATTTTAATGCCACGTTTTATTGGTAGTCTCGCCTTATAATACTAGTCCATGTTGTCTATGTATTGTATGTATAAGTATATGTATATGGGGAAGATGGGAATAAAGGGAAGGCGCTATAGGCGCACAGCCACCTGATCAGTTGGAATATGATACATGATTTCGTCCCGGACGCGGGATGCCCGGACGCGGGATGTATGGTCAAATGGATCGGAGCCGACGCCTCGGCGATATGGTATGCTCTATTATATGTATATATATATGTATATATCAAAGGAGATATTTTCAAAGGAAGCAAAGCATAATGCATATGGATCGGGCTGCACGTTCCGCAGCAATATAATAGATGTATGGATCGGGCTGCACGTTCCGCAGCAATATAATAGATGTATGGATCGGGCTGCACGTTCCGCAGCACTAGGCATGCATAGTATCTGCCGAAGAGCATTTACATGTACATGTTATCTTTCTACCCTATAATATGCTATTCTTTCATGTTATTGTCCTTGTTCTACGTTCCTCTCGCATATTTGCTTCATGTCTTACGTACTCGGTACATTATTTGTACCGACGTCCCTTCTTGCGGACGCTGCGTTTTATGCGCGCAGGTAAGCAGATAGACGGGTCTGGTCTTTAGAAGCTCCACCAGCGGTTCGTCGAGGGTGCTCCAGTTGTTCCGGAGCCACTGCTTGTTGGTATTACTTTTGTGTATATATTTGGGCACAGTAGCACTTAGCCCATTTTGATGCTATATGTATATTGTCTAGAGGCTCGTAGACAAGATATGTACAGGCAGATGCTTTGTAGCTGGTTGTCGCCGCCGATGTAAATTAAATTAATACAGTTTATTAGTTCAAGTTTATAATTATATTATAAAGTGATCATGCAAATGGAAAAAAAATTTAGTGCGGTAATTCACACGGCCCACTTAAGAGTAAGAGTTTGAAACGAGGCAAGGGGTGCTCGGTACGAGTGTCGGGTGCCCGTCGCGGCCCCTAGTTGGGTCGTGACAGAAGTGGTATCAGAGCAGGCGGTCCTAGGGGTTTGTCTACGAGCCGTGTCCAGTAGAGTCCTGTTTATGGGTGTGTAGCGCGCCACACTTATAAACGGGAGGCTGCAGGGCATTTAGGAAATCTGACCTTCTTTGTATCCTAGATCGTGCGATAAAGCTATGTTACCAGGTTCCCATATTCTTTTCTAATTCTATGCTATGGTTTCATAATGCCGGTAAAGAGGAAAGCTACGATGGCCCGGAAGGGCAAGACGGCGGCCGGAAAAAGAATTGAACGGGAGCCGCCGGTGGAACTAGAAGAAGGCGAGTCTCATAACGAGACTCCTCTCGAGCTTCCCATGCCCCCCCCGTATCGTGTCGAGAGGAGCGGGGAGGAGTTCCGGTTCCCACCGCCCGGCGGCTCGGGCCGGCGGATGGCGGGAGGCCATCCGATTGCGACCCAGTTAGTTGCCGCACAGACTCAGCGGCAAGATGCAGATCAGGGAGATAGGGCGGTGAGTGCTAGGGCCCGTGATTTTATTGCCCTAAAACCTCCGGAGTTTTATGGATCGAAACCAGAGGAAGACCCGCAGAATTTCATAGATGAGATGTTGAGGACACTGAGGATCATACATGCTTCGGATACGGAGTCAGTGGAATTGGCGTCATACAGGTTGCGGGATGTGGCAGTTCTGTGGTATAATAGCTGGGTAGCTTCGAGGGGAGCAAATGCCCCTCCCCCGGTTTGGCAGGAGTTCACGGAGGCATTTCTGCGACATTTCTTACCGCCGGAGGTTCGACGAGCTCGCGCGGATATGTTCTTGAATCTTAAGCAGGGAAATATGAGCGTCAGGGAATACAGCCTTCGCTTTAACTCGCTAGCCAGGTATGCCCCAGCCATGGTAGCTGATATGGGAGATCACGTGCACCGATTTGTAAGTGGGTTGGGGCCACATTTGGTTAAGGAGTGCTTGACGGCTTCACTCCAGGGTGGGATGACTATTACCCGTATCCAGGCCCACGCCCAAACCCTGGAGGAAAGATCACTTACGAGAGGGAACGTTATCCAGATAGGGGTTCCAGGAAAAGAGGTAGATCTTTCGGGGCTAGGAGCGAATACAGAGGGGGCCAGGCACAGGAGCAATCTAGATATTCAGGCCAATCAGCGGCCAGTGCACCTCCTCGGTTTGCTGATAGAGCTTCAGGGTTCCAATATGGCGCTGAGTCTAGCAGGACAATGCTACCCCCACCACGGTGTTCTCGGTGTGGTAGGCCACACTCTGGAGAGTGTCGCGCAGGCACAGGTGCATGTTATACTTGCGGGCGGGTTGGCCATAGGATGCGTGATTGCCCGCTGAAGAACGAGGGAGGAAGAGCCCAGCCCGCCGGTTCGGCAATTGGTTCGTCATCGACCGTGCACCCGCCTGAGCAGACTTCCCAGGCCCCAGCGGGCCGTGGCCGAGGTAGGGGAGGGTCGTCCGGTTCAGCCCGGTCCTCCCCGCCGTATATACGCGTTGACAGGACGGCAGGATCCTGAACCCTCCCCAGACGCCGCCACAGGTACATTATCGGCATTTTATTATTATATGAATGTGTTAAATTGCCCTAGATGTTATTATATTATATCCCACTCCTTGCATTACTAAATATAGGGGGAAATCTGAAGATTCAGGATGAAAAGTACCGTATACATAGGAAAAAGATGAATATAGGTAGTCGTGAAGGCTAAAATAGTAATTACAAGAGAAAGACGCGTTACGAGGGCATTCCGGAAATTGTCAAGACACCAATACGCCCCAGATTATGTGATAAAGATAGCCCGGGAAATGGAGGCGAAAATACTAACGTTAGAATGCCTAAATGCACTAAAGTTTCGAGGTTAAGCGTGCTAGGGTGAGAGCAATCTCAGGATGGGTGACCCCCTGGGAAGTACGCTGAAAATTTTGGAAGTGTAAATGTAAGAGACAGATGTGATGTTAAAGCAGCCTGAGTGAAATTAGGATACGTGGGATGGTTAGAAACCTGATAGAGGTCGCGTAGGCTGAGACGGACTAGACTGGCAGAAGGGAAGAAAGTATGACAGAGCTTTGGAATTAAAGAGAGTATGACTGACGGTTGGAGGTGTTGCAAGTAAAACAGTAGTATATATATGGTTGTAACCTATCATTCGTGGCTGTAAGGTTCCAGAAATAGTACCGCGATATATGGAAGATCGCGGAAAGCGATGGTTATTTCAAGGGCATAGGCGTGCATAGACCCTCTTAATAAAGGGGGGGAGGACATGCTAGATTCAAGATGGACTATGGTGATTCAAACCCCCACAAAGAGACTTATTAATGCAGGGCCAGTGTTCGGAGCTAATTCAATTGACCTACGACAGAAAAGGGCAACCTAAGTCTCCAAAAGGGAGATGTTAAGCGACATGTGAGGTATCTATGAAGGAGACCTCCCTGAAATATCATAATACACTATGAGGTCAGTCGGACATTCGAGGACGAATGTTCCAAAGGGGGAGAGGATGTTATAGCCCGTATTTCATACGTTCGGATATTGCGAGAAAGTGGTGAGAAGTTAAGGACAAGACTGGGTTCCAAAATTATTTTAACGTACAAGTTGGTTTTGAATATTATTTATGACTATTATTAGTATGGAAATATTGTGAAAGGTTAAGGGCAAAAATAGAAAGTCGCAAAAGGGGTCGTGGAAATAATGTGGAAGGCTAGGGGTAAAATGGTAATATTAAGAAAAGTCGAGGGGCAAAACGGGAATTTTACAGAAAAGTTCATGAAAGTTCCAAAGGGGCCATATTGGCCATGTGAAGAAATAAGGGGCAAGGATGACAAATAAGTCATCTAATTTGGTCAATTCTCTAGAAATTTCAAGAAAGGAAAGAAAGGGATCATGTAGCCATATTTTTATGTGGAAGGACCTATTTATAAATATGGGAAAATTTTGGTGGAAGACTTGTATGTATTTATGTGGAAAGTCATCTTATATTCATCAAAATTCTCTAAATTTCAAGAAGAGGAAGAAGGAGAAAAGAAGGAGAAAATTTCAAAGGCCATTCGGCCAAGTAGAAAAATTCAAGAAAGTTACAAAAAATTTCTTCAAAAATCATTTCCTACCAATTCAGGGTCCCTAACGAGGTGGAGTGGTCTTTGGAGCAAGAAGAATCCATGTTCTAGCAAAGTTGCAAATCTTAGCTAAGTGAAGAATTGAAGAAAAGGTAAGGTTTGATTCTTTCTTGTATGTTATGGACGATTTTGCATGTGTAGTGTGTAAAAAGTGGATGAAATTCTTGGAGGAGTAAAACCATGGTGTGGCCGTGACTACAAGGGTAAACCGTGTGTGTGTGCATGTGTTGTATGTGTTGTGTTGTGTGTTGGTTGTTGTTGTTAAGTGTAGAAGCTATGGAATTTTATGAAACATATATATGTGGGGGTGTGTGGCCGAATGGCATGGATTATGGAAGAGTGTGGTGAATTAATTTTACTTAACATTGTAATTATTGTTATGGTAGCTCTATAATGTAAAGTAAGGATTTAATAGTTAAAGTGAAGTTGTGTTGGTTGTGGTCATGCAAAAGTAGTAGTTGGCCGTATGTATATATATATGTGCGTAGGGATCATGTTTTAGTTATTTTATCTAGTGTTTGGTTGTTGTTGTTGTGGATACTATGTTGGAAATGAAGGTGGGATGACTTTAGTGAAATGGTAGTAGTTGGAGACTTGTTTTAAAAGTTTATGTAAAATTCAACATAATGTTGTTAGTATGGTGTTGTTGGTATATGAATTACAATGTTGTTAATGTTTTTATTGGAGTTGGAAAGTCTTGAAGGAAGTAGTATATCGATTAAATTGTTAGTATGTACCTTGGGTTGATCATTGAAATTGTAGCATGGTTGTTGATATTGTGTTGCTAGTTTGGCTCTGTCGGAATTTCGGGTTGTTGTTGATTGAAATTGGCCAAGTTGAACTTGGTGGGAGGGTGTATTTACAGGGGAAGTACTGCCGAAATTTCGGTAGACAAATGGCTACTTTGAATTTGTTATATCTCGCATTTCGCACGTCGGAATATTTTTAAGATTGGTTGCGAAGAGCTATGGACAAGGTTATTTCCCGACTTTGTTTTACGACAAATGGCTTATGAATTTCGTTGGAGGGAAGCGTTAAGGAAAATTTGGGGCCAAAGGTGATTGAAAGTTGGTCATTCTATGAAATTAATGACTATGTGGTCATATTATGTAGGTGGGCCATGGGCCACATGGATATATAGGACAAGCTTATGAAAGATGATTAATTGAATAATCCTTATTATTATTATTCAAGAAAACTCTAGAGTTAGAGAGAATTTGGAAAATAATTTGCGGGGAAAATAGGGGCACATGACCGGCCATGTGCCCCCTTAATATATATATATATGTGTGTGTGAAGGAATTAGAAGACAATTCATCATTGATGCCTTAGAAATTTCAAAGAAAACTTGAGAAAACTCAAGTATGGCCATTCGGCCATATGCAAAAAACCGAGAGAGAGAGAGAGAGAACAAGGGATATTGATCGTAGGAAAATCCTTTTTCTTCTAGCTTTCCTACTAATTAAGAGTTCCTCTACACCGTGGAGTAATTGTTGAATCAAGAGAAGCCTTCTTTCATGCAAAAAACACGAGTTGGCCGGGGAGAAAGTGAAAGAAAAGGTGAGATTTAGTCTTATTTTTCATGTTGTGAATGATTTGTACATGTTGTGGAATGTCGAAATGAAATAAGTTCATAAGAATATGGTGTAGTTGTTGTGGCCGTGAGTGAGGTGTTGGAGTAAACATGAAGAACAAATTTTATTTAGTGTAATTTGATTGTTGTGCATGTTTGTATTGTTGTAGAGTGTAGAAAATGAATGTAACTCATGAGATTATGTATGTGGAGGAATGGCCATGTAGGGGCTGATTTGGTGTAGGCATGCTAAGCTAATTCTATTTAGTGTTTTAGTTGTTGTTATGGGTTATGTGATGAAAATGAGAGTTTAATAACTGTTACACCCCGTACTTCGTACGTTGGAATATTCTAAGTTGGTTACGACGAGTTATGGACAAGACTTTAATTTTCGATTTTGTTGATTTTGTCCCAATGCATAAGTCGCATATTCATCTTTTGTTGGTATGGAATGTTAAGGGCAAGATTGGGACAAGGAAAATTAGAGAATGAAAGTTGGAAAAATTTTGGGACCAAAAAATGAATTATGGAAAGTTGGCCATTATTTGAAAATGGCCATAGGTGAGCCATACAGTTGTGTTGGGCCCCT
>NW_026721147.1:0-18213 GCF_029784015.1 Lycium ferocissimum
GTGTTGTCCCAATTAAATGTTGACACAAAATTGTGTGGGCCAATCTCTACACTACACGGCTAGCCATGGAATTTGTGGATGATTTCAACTTCCAATTTTATCACGTTTGGTCCCAAATTTTCCTAATTGTTCCATACCAATAAATTCATGCACAACTTATATCTCAAAATAAAATCAAAGGTCAAGAATCCCGACTTGTATCCCGAAATAGTTTTGTCCTTAACTTACCATAATTAATCCGGATTATTCCAATGTACAAAAATACGGGTTCTAACACTGATATTGAGGAAAAATGATAAATAAGTCGTGGTCTCACATATTTATACCTGGAATCAAAAGGTTCCAGATGTCCAGTTTGACGGATGGGTTGACGGACCGTCGACACGTCGATGGCTCGTCGACCGACCCGTCGACTTTCTTCAGAGTCGAAATCCGAGTCATATTGACGTCTATCGACAACCCATCGATACGATCGATGACCCGTCGATGGTGACCGGTGCCCGCAATTTTTCTAATCTCGGGCCTTGCTATACTGCTTTGGTCCGTTCAACATATAACCCGCAAATCGCGTAGGTCACCTCGCTGTGAACTTCCATCCACGGGGTAAAATATATAATATCACAAATCTTGGGTTCGGACTCCATTCCAAGGTACACTCGACTAGGTAGCCGTAAGTTTTCCTACCATGAAAACGAGAGGTGTCACAGCCAGGTTCAATAATCACCTCCAACAGTTTATAAAATAAATTCAAACGAATCATGAGTTATGAATTAAATTAGCGGAAGTCTTTAATATTATAAAACTAAGTCAAACATATCATGTGCCCAAGAGTTAAACAACTCAACAACTACCCACAAGAGTGTATATTATGGAGCTTCTAAGATAAAGAATGATTGTCTAACATATCGGGACGCAGCCCGCTAAAATGCTAAAATAATGGATAAATATAATGAGGGTATCCCACGATGAACATGTGGGCTCACCAAGTCAGCAGCAACAGCAAGTCCTTCCAAAGCGCCTGAAGTATCAAGAACCTGCTCTTCTCCGTTACCTAACATGCCATAAAAAAATAACAATGGTTTGCCTGAGTACTTCGTACTCAGTGAGTGCCTCGGGGACAACAAGTAATATGAAAATAAAGTACAATAATACGTAAAGAAATCAGTTCTGAAAACCATATGAAATCAATGTAAAAATAGTTATTCAACTTGTGTATCACAGTAAGCATTATCAAAACCGATTAAGAAGTCTCTTGTCAAGTTACAATTTTCAAATATGCCTTTCAAATTGATCATTATTATTAACAACAGTTCCATTAAAATATAGGAATACCACACTTTCCAATACAGGCCCAAAAATCAATCATAACAAAGGGATGACCTTTGGGGTTCCCTAATCATAACAGCGCATCACACCGGAATATGAAATTCAACGGTGGCTATCCTTCCTCCCGAATAGTTAGGCATAATCACACCCCAGGTAGTGAACCCAAAAGCGGCCACTCTTTCTCGCGAATAGCTAGGCATTATCACACTAGGATCCATAGTGGCTACCCTTCCTCCCGAGTAGCTAGGCAAAACACAACAACCAGTTTTAATAGAATAGAAGCCAATTCATAATTCATTTGTAATGTAGTCACATCATCAATTGTCATTAAGGTCCATCATGCCATATTGAAAGAATAAGCCATTTCAATCAATGTTTTGAAAACATTTAACTTATTTACGAAAGATTTCCATGTCCTAATTCATCATTACCAACCCTTAACCATCATTATTAAGTATCTCTTATAGAGGAAAACATGCATAATATCATATACATATATAGGATTTGTTAGAATCGAGGTTTAATGTGGGTTTGTCCCCTCACACACATTAACCACCATTTATACATGAATTAGAGTTCAAGAAACATGATAAGATTACTTTTCTTTTGTTCATTAAAGAGCCTTGAATGAAATTTATACTTCCAATAATAGTTTCAAAAAGTGATTTTCATTCAAAATAAGTTTTCAAAAGAGAGACATACCTTAATATGTTAAATGAAGTTTAAAAATTCACTTTTCTAATGAAGAACACCCAAAAACCTAGCTTGAATCACTTTAGGAGGAATTATGTCAGTAACCCTCGCGGGGAGGTTGATAGTGAGAATAACACGTTGTTCTAGGGTTTAGAGAATGAGGGAAATCTGATTTTTCACGTTAAGGGATAAATTTATATAATTGGGAAATTAGAACCCCTAGCTCGCTGAGCGAGCCCCAAATCCAGGGGTGACCTCGCTATGGCCCTCGCTCAGCGAGGCCCTACCTCGCTTTGAGCCTCGCTCAGCGAGATCACCCTCCAAAAAGGACTTAGTCAATTTTTCTTAAGTTTTCACTTTTGGACCCCCCCTACCTCGCTGAGCAAGGGCTATGGCGAGCCCCTACCTTGCTTTGGGGCTAGCTCAGCGAGCTCCCCTATCCATTTTACACTTAGCCAAAATTTTACGATTTTTGGCTGCTTCGACATTGCTCGGTAAAATGGTCATAACTTCTAGCACAGAGCTTTGTTGGAGCTTAACGACCTACCGTTGGAAAGGTATTCAAAATATCTACAACTTTCATTCAAGAAGTGTTCCCAAATTCTAAACGAATTTTGACGAAACTATCCTAGAAGTCGGACCTACCAAAATTTAGACGAGCTTGAGAACTCTTACGAACTTCACTACTTGGACTGACTTCAAAACAATTGCTTATCACCCAAATTCGTTCCGAATGGTTTAATATAGCTATAATATCATGTTAATACTAGTTTTACACTTTCATACCTAACCCAAATTTACGGAGTGTTACATTATCCCCCCTTAGGATCATTCGACCTCGAATGAGAATCATAGCCTAGAAGGAACCCACTAAACCACAAGTTGTTTCGAACAAACAAAACGATTCATCTATTCATAATTTAAAACGCTAGCTCATACCTGCCATAGGGAACAAGTGAGGATATCTCTTCTTCATGTCCTCCTCTACTTCCCAAGTAGCTTCCTCAGTATTATGGTTTCGCCAGAACACCTTGACTGACGCCACATCCTTCGTCCTCAACCTTCTGACTTGACGATCTAGAATCTGAACTGGCTTTTCTTCATAGGATAACCCTTCATCAATTTCAATCTCTTTAGGGTTCAACACATGGGAAGGATCAAGTTTGTACAACCTCAACATCGAAATGTGAAACACCGGATGCACTATGGCCATATCCGATGGTAACTTCAACTCATAGGCCACCGACCCAATCTTCCTAACAATCTCATAAGGGCTAATGAAATGAGGACTAAGCTTGCCCTTTCAACCAAACCACATTACTCCTTTCCTCGGCAACACTTTCAAGAATACCTTTTCACCAACACCAAACTCTAGCTCACGTCGCCTCATGTCCTTATACGACTTCTATCTACTCTGAGCTGTCTTGAGTTGTTGTACAATAAGATTAACTTTCTCGATTGCTTCATGAACTGAGTCGACTCAACAATTTACTTCGCCATTGGTTCAAACCAACCAATTGGAGACCGACAACGCCTCCCATAGAGAGCCTCATAAGGAGCCATCTTAATGCTCACTTGATAACTGTTGTTGTACGCGAATTCCATAAGAGGTAAATGGTCATCCCAATTTCCTCCGAAATCTATAGAACAAGCTCGCATCATATCTTCCAAAGTCTAAATAGTTCTCTCTGCCTGCCCGTCAGTTTGAGGATGAAAGGCAGTGCTCAATTTCTCTCTAGTTCCCAAACCTTCCTGAAAGGACATCCAAAAATGAGCAAGAATCGCGTACCTCCGTAGGATATGATGGATGTCGGAATCCCATGCAATCTAACTATCTCATTTAGATACAGCTTGGTGTACTTCGCCGCAGTATATGATGTCTTCACAAGGAGAAAATAGGCAGACTTAGAGAGTCTATCCACTATCACCCAAATAAAATCCAACTTGGCCTTTGTGCGGGGTAAACCTACAACAAAATCCATATTGATCTCCTCCCACTTCTATCGGCGTTAATTTCCACACTCAGCCAGCCTCCAAGCCTTTGATGTTCGGGCCTTTAACCCGTTGGCAATTTTAAACACTTAGCCACAAAGTTAGAAATATCAACTTTCATGCTTTTCCACCAATAGTGCTGCTTCAAGTCTTTATACATTTTAGTGGATCCTGACGCACCGAATACTTAGAACTACGAGCCTCCATCATTAATTCTGTCGAAGACCATCATCGTGAACACACAATCGTCCTTACAGCCTCAGAATACTATCACCAGTACCAATAGTAAATGAAGTGTACTCACCACTTTCCACTCCATCTCTCAATTTTTCCAAACGTTCCTCATCATATTGCTTGGATTTTATCCTTTCCACAATGTCAGACCGTGATGGCGTGATTCCTACTAACTCTCCATCTTCGCCACAAGTCCGACCTCAAGACCGCAAGTCTTCAAATTCCCCTTCCCTACAGGCATGTCATGTTCACGCAAATAAGCCAACGTGCCCATAGATTTTCTACTCAAAGCATCAGCAACCACATTAGCCTTACCAGGATGATACAAAATGTTCAAGTCGTAATCTTTTAACAACTCTAACCACCTCCTCTGTCTGAGATTCAACTCTCGCTGTTTGAAGATGTATTGCAATCTTTTATGGTCAGTAAAAACATCACAATGCTCACCATACAAATAATGACACCAAATTTTCAAGGCAAATACCATGGCAGCCAACTCCAAGTCATGAGTCGGATAATTTTTCTCATGCTTCTTCAACTGTCGCGAAGAATAAGAAATCACCTTACCATTCTGCATCAATACACAACCCAAACCAATTCTGGAAGCATCACAGTACACCACATATCCACCAGACCTAAAAGGTAAAGTCAAAATAGGAGCCGAAATCAACTTTGTCTTAAGTTCTTGGAAACTCTTTTCACAAGCTTCTAATTAATCGTAAAAACTTAGCAAATTTTCCCGTGTCAATTTAGTCAATGGAGAGGCTATTGACAAAAAGCCTTCCACAAACTTTCGATAATAATTTGCCAAACCCAAGAAACTACGAATTTCCATCGCACTAGTTGG
Source organism: Lycium ferocissimum (assembly GCF_029784015.1). NCBI lineage: Eukaryota > Viridiplantae > Streptophyta > Magnoliopsida > Solanales > Solanaceae > Lycium > Lycium ferocissimum. Next base: position 5,093 of record NW_026721147.1, read on the forward strand.
TCTAGGCCAATCCTTAACCGCTGAAATTATCTGAGGGTATACTTTAATGCCGTCACCAGTCACCACATAACCCAAGAAAGCCACAGACTCAAGCTAGAATTCACACTTAGAGAATTTTGCATAAAGCTTGTTCTCCTTAAGTATTGTCAAAGTTATCCTCAAGTGATTTGCATGATCCTCACGACTTTTAGAATACACCAAAATATCATCAATAAACATAATAATGAAGCGGTCTAGATAAGGCTTAAACACACGATTCATCAAATTCATGAATGCAGCAAGCGCATTAGTGAACCCAAAAGACATGACTAGAAACTCAAAGTGCCCATAACGAGTACGAAAAACAATTTTTGGGATATCCTTTTCCTTTATCTTCAATTGGTGATCACCTGCCTCGTGTCAATCTTTGGAAAAGAACTTAGCACCCTGAAGTTGGTAAAATAGATCATCTATCCTAGGCAAAGGATATTTATTCTTAATGGTCACTTTATTAAATTAACGTTAATCAACACACATCCTAAGGTAACCATCTTTCTTTCTAACAAACATGACTGGAGCACCCCAAGGTGAGGAACTTGGTCGAATGAAACCCTTATCTAATAAGTCCTTCAATTGATCCTTTAGCTCCCTTAGCTCCGCAAGAGTCATACGATAAGATGGAATAGAAATAGTTTGGGTGTCGGGAATAACATCAATCCCAAAATCAATAACCCTATCAGGAGGGATGCCATGGAGATCTTTGGAAAATACTTTGGGATAATCACTGACTATGGGAACAGATGAAAATTCGGGTATTATGGCTTTTGTATCATTAACAGCAACCAAATGGTAAATACACCCCTTAGTAATCATCTTATGAGCCTTAAGATAAGAAATAAATCTACCCCTTGGCTTAGCAATTTCACCCTCCCACACAATAATAGGCTCATCGAGAAAGACGAAACGAACTAACTTATGGCGACAATCCACATTAGCATGACATGTTGACAACCAGTCCATCCCCATAATTATATCAAAATCCACCATCTCAAGTTCATACAAATCAGCTACGGTCTCACATCCCTTAATCACAACAACACAATGTTTATACACTTTAGAAGCAATAACAGGAACAACAAAAGGTGTATCAACAGCAAAAGGTTCCAATAAAGGTTCAGGTTTCATACCCATATCAAGAGCAAAATAAGGGGTGACATAGGATAAATTTGAACCTGGATCAATCAATGAGTAAGTATCATGAGAACAGATGGTAAGGATACCTGTAACCACAACGTTATAAGCCTCAGCTGCCTCCCTACGAGCCAGCCCATAAAGTCGAGTTGTCCCTTCACTAGAAGTATTAGCAACTTTCTTTCTTTTGCCGTTATTACGAGCATTCTGATTATTATTTTTAGCATTACCAGCAGGCGGATATTTAGCAGAAGTGTATGTGCAAATCATTCTTTTGATTATTCATAGCCCATCTCGCATAGCCACTTTATGCATTCCCTCTTAATGTGGCCTCTAATCCCACAATGATGATAGATACGATCGTTCTTCCCATACCGGCCGACGACTACTTCCCGCGAAAACTTACTATTATATGATTTTTTGTCGGCCTTGCCTACCGTAAGGCACACTAGCATGGGAATGAGAACTGTACCGAGCAAAAGTGCACTCTCTCCTCGCCCTCCATTATAGTTGTTACCACCGAAAACCACCCGTCGATCGGGCCTTCTTGTTCGATCTCGATCCAACCCTCTCTTCATTTTTCCAACTCTCTTATTGTTCAGCAGAACCCAACCGTAGATGAGAAAGTGCAAGTGGGAGACATAGCAATAGTAAGATGCGGACTTGAATACGTGGTACCAGGCCTTTCACAAAATGAATCAACTTATGTTTTTCAATCGCAATCATGTATAAAGCATACTTTGACAAATGGGTAAACTGCAAACTATACTCACGAACCGACTTGTTACCCTGTTCTAGCTTTTCAAATTTTGTAGCCATAGCAAATCTCTGCTCATCAGACAAAAACCTTTCCATGAATGGCTCTTCAAATTCAGCCCACGTCGGAGCTAAAGCAGTGTCACCCCTCTCAAACTCCCACATCTCAAACCATGCGTGAGCAACATCCTTCAATTGATAAGAAGCAAGCCTCACAGCTTTGGAATCCTGGGCATCCATTGCCCTTAATGCTTTGAAGGTCTCATCTAAAAAGTGTTGGGGGTCATTCACCTCTCGTGACCCAAAGAACTCTGGTGACTTTAAGTCTAGGAATTGCTTAAGTCTGCCTCCACCATGAGGTCCCACACCTCCACGCTGCTGCTGAGCCGCAACCAAAGCAGTCAACATTTGAATAGCCATTTACATAGTACCAATCTCAGGCACACCTGCAACAGGAACAACAGAAGCAGGCGGTGCTGGGGGGTGGTGCTTGATTTGCAGCATTATTTCCATTAACAGTATTCGCGCCCCTAAGATTTCGATTAGCTCTCGCGGGTTATGCTCGGTTACCATTTTTGGATCGCGTCAGAGCCATTTTTACAAAGCACGAATTAACGAGTGAACTAGAACGATTGTAAAAGGACTTAAAGCTCTACAGCACAATCTAGAATCAAGAAGAATAGGAAATACCTATAAATGTCCTGGAGTTTCTCGGTCATGCAGATGATCAGGTTGCACAAGAAAAACCCCACTAGACACAGCTCCACAGACACCGGCAATAATCCTAGGACGTATTTAAACCTCGGCTCTGATACCAAGCTTGTCACGCCCAAAAATCCACCTTAGACGTGACCGGTATCCGACATCATGAACAACATTGAAAGAACCTAAACGACACAATAATAACACTTGAACCTGCCAGGTTTAATATTCACCTCCAACGGTTTATAAAATAAATGTAACAAATCATGAGTATATGAATTAAATCAGCGGAAGTCTTCATAATATAAATAATTCAATCAAAACATGATAGTGTGCCCGAAAGAGTTAAACAACAACTCTTCTTCTACCCACATTCGAATGTATACTAAGGAGCTTCAAAGAATAAGGAATAAATGTCTAAATCATCGGGACACAGCCCGGAAACTAATATAAACAAATGAAATTAAATAAATAGGCTGTCCCATGAATGAATGTGTAGGCTCGCCAACTCAGCAGCAACCGCAAGTCTTTCCTAAGCGCCCGGAGTATCAAGAACCTGCTCTTCACCATTACCATAGCATCAAAAACAACAATGGTATATCTGAGTACTTCGTACTCAGTGAGTGCCTCGGGACAACAAGTAATATGAAAATAAAGTATAACAATACATAAAGAAATCGGTCCTGAAAATCATGTGAAACCGATATAAGAACGGTTATTCAGTTTGTGCATCTTAATAAGAATTATCAACACCGATTATAAGGCCTCTTATCAAGGTACAACTTCAAATATGCCTTTTAATTGATCATAATTAACAACAACAATTCCATGAGAAAATAAGGATATCACACATGCCAATACAGGCCCAAGAATCAAGCACATCGAAGGGGAGACCGTAGAGGCTCCCTTGTCCCAGCGCACCACACCGGAATATGGAATTCTCGGTGGCTATCTTTCCTCCCGAATAGCTAGGCATTAACCACACTCCGGGTAGCGAACCCTGTAGTGGCCACTCTTCCTCCCGAATGGCTAGGCAATTACCACACTAGGATCCATAGTGGCTACCCTCCCTCCCGAGTAGCTACGCCAAATACAACAACAAAGTTTATAGCATGGAAGCCTATTCACAATTTGTCTCATAGTAGACACACCATCAATTAACATTAAAGTTCATTATGTCATTACGAAAATCCATAGTTTCATAGATAATCTTGAAAATGTTTCTACTTCTTTCAACAAGATTTAATTGTCATAGTTCCCTTTTAAAACATGCATGCCAATAATTAACCCTCATTAATGACCATCTCTTATAGAAGAACACGGTTATGATTTCATATACATATATAGAGGATAATACAATCAAGGTTTAATATGGGCTTGTCCCCTCACGCACACCAACCACAAGAAAAGACATGAATTAGGGTTTTTCATGAGAAGTTCACCTTCTTTTTCAATAAAGAACCTTTGAGAAGAAAACATATATCTATTGATAAGGTTTTTAAAAGAGAGACATATGTCAAAGAAGGTTTTCAAAAGAGACATACCTTAATAATGTCTTACGTAATTCAACAATTTATTTTTATAACGAATAACACCCCAAAAACCTAGCTTGAATCACCTTGAGAAGGATTACCTAGCAAACCCTAGGTTTTTCATTCAAGAACCATGTTAAGAATCATGGGTTTTATGCTAGGATTGATTTGTAATGTTAAAGATGTTCTTACCTTTATGGTAAGAGACATGGAGAAAATATTTTCTTTCTTAGGATTTATGAGAATGAGAATAATTCATAAAATTACCTGAATCCCACTATTTATATACACAACTGGCAGCTGGTGAAATACGGTCAGAGTTTACGAACCGTATTTCAAAATACGGACCGTAAACTGTGGTCGTATTTAACAATAATGAAAACAGTGAGCAATCTGAGGGAACAGGTGAAATGCATCTAGAAATACGGACCATATTTCAAAATATGGGCCATAAACTCTGGCCGTATTTTATGATATCAAAACAGTGAGCCACCTAAGATGGTGGGTGAAATGCGTCCAAGATATACGGACCGTATTTCAAAATACGGGCAGTATTTCTTGGCCATAGTTTACTTCAACCCAAAATAGTGAAGTCTAATTATCGAAGACACTTTCACACTTAACTCGGATTTATAGAGTGTTACAGATCTCGAGGCACAAAGGAAAGGAAAGGCTAAGGTGTGATTGTTGGTGATATTGCTGTTCGGCCTTCCAGGTAAGTTATACCCCTGTGGTGAGACTTCGACTAGCGAAGTGTATATTTAGATGATATTGTTAGAGATTTCATGTAAACCTTCGGGTATGAAGTTGGGTTGGATGTTGCCTTAGGGTTTGGTATTTGCCAGGACTGTTTGATCGAGCTAGAACTTCGTAGACTCACAGATGCTATTTGGTACATTGTGTATAAATTGGTGGATTGTTTGTGAATTAGGAGTAAATCGAAAGGATGCAATTACTTGATATTGATATTGTTACTTAGTGTACACCTCGTTATTAGTATAGCCAATTTGGGATAGTTGGCTCTTATTGTTATGAAAATTGGAGATTCATTATGATTACTGTGTGGATCGCTTTTTGATGATATGGGTGCACTGTGTGTGGCACAACTTGAACTTGATATTATTCATTGTCGTACATGCCTCGTTCCGTATTCATTTCATATTTGATGTGTTGTGTGTGGCACAATTTGAACTTGATATTATTCATTGTTTGTACTTGCATCATCCCATATTTATTTCATATCATTTTATTATGCTGTGTGACTGACACTACTGATGAAAACAAGAAGGATCATTGATGATTATGGAACATGATAAGTCATCTCTGAGATGCGTGCGGAGGGGCTGATTATGTAACTTTATAAGTCACCTCTGAGCTGTGTGCGGATGGGCTGAGATGGAACACCGATATTGCGATACTTGTAAATAATTGGGTCCTCTGAGCTGTGTGCGAAGTGACGGTGCTTGGGCTTCGTGTGTCCCCCATGGGTTGTCTTTGTCGAGGCATGGAGGTATTCCGTTGTTGGACTACAAGAGTACAAGAATTGGATTGCATTCATATCTTATATTGCATTGTTTGATTATCCTTAGTGGTTGCTTATGATTTGGATACTGTGTTGGTCATATTCTTGGACTGTATTTGATATGGGCTCTGTGTTGATTTGTCTTGATGGGACAGGGTTTTGGTATACTTAGATATTGTTTCACTTTAGGCTAGTTGTTACATCAAGGCTGGATTATGTGAGTCAATTTCTTGGAAGCATGACTGTACTCTATGGTTGATTGTTTTCTCTTACCTTATTGTCATTATATATGCCAACTAGTCTTAGTCGACCTATGATACCTACCAGTACTGTTGTTTGTACTGACCTGCACTTGCTGCATTCTTTTATGAATACAGAATTCCATGTGGGATTGACCTCTGTTTCTCGTGGCTGATAGTCGTTCTGAGAGTTGTTGCTGTTTAGAGTCTATAGGTGGTCACGAGGATGTCCGCGGCCTTGAAGATTCTTCTTTTATTTATGTCTTCTTTGCTATTCCGAGACATATTCAGACTTTTAATGTATTATTGATAATTCCAGACTTATAAATTCTAGTTAGATGCTCTTGTATGGATAGACCAGACTCTGGAGTGATTTTCCTTACTTCCGCATATTTCTATATTATTATCGTCAGACTTACGTGATTTTGTCTCTTCCGCTTAATTACTTAGTTATTCGTGTTTATACTATTGTTGGGTTGAGGGTTCACCTATCGAGGTAGGAAAGGTATGTGCCCGCATGACTTAGCTAAATTGGGTCATGACACTCTCCTCTTATCGAACACTCTTTTTGCTTTTTCTAAAATGGAATTTTCTTGTCGATATTCTTTTCTCCTTGGTTATAAGGTAATCCTTCTATGTTATTTCAAATGAGCTTCTAACAATCCTTTTTGTTTCATCTTTTAGGTTTATGCCCTACTCTGGGTAAAGATCCGACCGATTTGGATTTGCACATATAGGAAAAATGCTCCCATTACCATTTATTTTGTATTTTTTTTTCAAGGGTGCAACATTCAGGCTGCTTCACTTAGCAACACGACGCTTGTCTTTGCTTAACTTACTTCAGAAATCCCTTCTTGAAACACTTACTATTTCTGAATTTCAAGAAAGAGATAAAAATAACTGGGACATTATGTGATTTATTAGTATTCTAAATCTTAGTTGGTATTCAAAATATCCGATTAAAATGGACAAATTCGCTCATTTGTCAGTCATTTGCGGCTTTATGAGTAAACGTATTCACTATGAAATTTTCTATATTTTATTCTCCTTAATTTAAACATGTCGTCTCATGTGAAATTACTTCTCCTCTTCCTTCTTACTATCGTCAATAGCCAACAGTTTCTTGTACAACAGTTTCTTGTTTATGCTCATTCTATTGCATTTTGCTTGCAACTCAACTCTAGTTTCCCCCACGTTCTCGATTTCTTGTACATGGAATTCTAGATATCATCTGTTGGCTTCTGCCTCCATGTTACCATACATGTTTTTCATATTCCATCATGGTTATTTCAAATCTAGAAGAACTGTCGTCGTATACCAGCTTACTTTTATACTAACTCTTTCTACTTCTGTCCTCCTCTTATTGTCAATTCCAAATCTTATCCTCAATGTCGATGTTGTTGTTTTCATTTTGGATGGCTTCTCTTCTTTAGGTTTTCCTTGAACTATTGTACTAACTCCCTTGTCATTGTTGCCATCTAGGCTATCCCTTGAGGTTGTAACTTCATAACGGTATGACTAATTTAGAATGACTACACCAATTAGATATCCCATGGTCTGTCTTTAACTTCAAGAGAAATCGTAATCGGGCCCCTCTCCAATCTCTTATGATTGATTCGTCATTCTATCTTCATCTTTCAATATTAGCAATTTTCCTTTAGATTTGTATCTCCCAACATTAACTTATTATTCAAATTAATATTCCCGTGTATAAAGTATCTGACCACGCCTGTCATCAATTCATCTCCATTCCTTGTCGTTTGTACCCATGTGTTACTTTAGAGATGCTTCTAATCCCTTTCTGTCCCAGTCTTTCCATCTTTTCGTCGTTAACAAGGCGCGCTTTTTGACCTAACACTTTATCATCTCATCTCTCTCATTAGGGTAATGGTTAAACGCTCCATGCTTAGAATCTTACTCATCTTCTTGCCTTTCCTAATTCTTGGTAGCTTACGATTGGTTTAAGGGTAACCTTTCTTTCTCTGAGACAATTTATTAGGGTTCATATATACATAGAGGGTCATATATTCTTGCTGGCATACTGGTTCTCAACGAGCTTAACTTTTTGTCAATGAGGCCTTTATAAATTTCTCCCAAGTTCTCCTTCCACCAACCATTTTCCTCTTTCTACTAGTCCATTAATCCAATCACTGTATATTAGCTAGTGCAAGAGTCTTTCAACTTTCTAGTCGGTACGTTAGTTCAAGTTCATCCTAAGTCATCTTTCGATGTCGGTGTCTCTCAGTTACATGGTTAAATTGACCTTTTGGTAGTCTTCATGAAGATCATTAATTGACCATTGAAAGAAAACGTAGCTTACTTCATTTCGCAACTCAGACTTGCTTATTTCTTACCTCTTCTTGCCTCCTAATCTTATCGAACTTCCATACATTAACTTAGGTTATCTAATGATTTCCCCATTTCATATTTACAGTCTTACTCGATTTCATCTTAACCCTTGACAACCTTTTACTCCTTTTATTGTTCAGAATTAATTTCAGTAAAACATCTTCTTGTTTTTATCTTTCTTTTCTTTAATCGGCCTTGTTCCTTAATCGCTTGATATTGTGTTACTTATTTGTTAACCCTATAGTTGTAGAACTTCCTTCAAGGTATCCTTCACATCCTGATTTTACCATCTACCTTCAATACATTAATAGACACTGCAACTTATTCTTATGGACATGTTACTGCCCATTAGAGCTTTCCGCGCATTCAGCTAACATTTTGCTGACTTACATAAACATCGTAAAGGGAAATTTGGCCATATATCCATCGCAACATTGATAAGATTTCACATCTCATTAATGTAATGGAACATAAGTATGGTTCTGAGTATCGTTCGAACATAAGAACCCTCCTTTACCTCCATTTTGTATTCATTACTTATTTCCCTTGGAATACCTTAAATCCCCAATAACATGACTCTTTACGATGAAAATATTAGCAATACAAAACATGTAGTACCTTGCCACCAACTTGTAAAAGACTGGATCTCTCAAAATATAATTTACATACCTGTACTCCAAAAGTAAGCTCACATAGTACCGGAATTCGACACTCGATCGTCACTCCTATCCTGGTCATTACATTTAAGCACTGGACACCCATATCTTGTGGCTTCTACTAATATACCAAAAACAAACCCCTATACCTACACGACATTTGCCGACATGCGCCCGACCGTATTGATGACATAATAGCCGAGGTGGCTCCACTCTACCTATACTAACATAATCCTGACATACTGACGTTTGTGAATTCTGTCTTGGCCTTTCTTGAGAACTCTGATCACGTGTAAGTCACTGCATAAACCCAGCCTGCTGCAACCTATCATCACCCGATAGACCTCTGAGATCCTCAACAGTCCTAATCCTCTTGGTCCATCCCCTAGCCTCATCGAAATCATCCCCTATAAAAATTGACAACTCTCACTCCTTAAATTCCCTAGATTGTGCACTCCCTGACCCTTCAAGGATTCTATCACTATCAGGGGTCCTCGGGTGACGCCAAGCCTAAGAGGCAACCAACTGCATCAATACCTGTTCCGTTTTCCTCACATCCTGATCAGACAAAGCCGGTGGTTGAACTGGTAGAGCTAATGATATTGGAGCTTCCCTCAACTCCTCTAGTACGATGTGGAACTGGGGCTGTCTGAGAAAGTGACTCACTCTGGTCCTCAGACAGATCTGTCTCAATAGAGGGCGTATATCTCATACCCTCTCCCAATCCTTCCTCAACATCCAGGTTAACTGCAGCTTTCTTGTAATGACCCATCCAATCGCTATTAGGCGTTCCATAACCCCCGTACAAAAACCTATAGCATCATCATAAGATTGGTCCACGAGGGAGTTTGAAGTGTAATATTTAATAATAAGTGAATTAAATCCTTTTCAGCACCAGTTACCCAATTTGAAAATGTCAAGCCCTGACTCGTTTGTTGAAAACTCTCGCCATCCTTTGGCGGTATAGTTGACCGTGGCATATGGCAACCATCCTTTTCTCATCGATTAAAGCCAACTGCTCGTATTGAGCCCGGATCCATTCAGCATTATCCAGCTCAGCTTCTTGAATGATTCTCAAATGAGGTATTTCAACTTTGGCAGGTATGACTGCTTTAGTGCCGTAGACTAAAAAATATGGAGTCACTTCTGTTGACGTTCTGGCCGTAGTACGGTACCCCAGCAATGCATAAGGCAAGCCTCAGGCCAACCTTTGTAATTGTCAGTCATTTTTCTTAATATCCTCTTGATATTCTTGTTGGCTGCTTCTACGGCTCCGTTTATTTGCAGCCGATAGGCTGTCAAGTTCCAGTGAGTGATCATAAATTGTTCACAGATATCCTTCATTAGATGGCTATTCATATTTGCTCCATTGTCCGTTATGATGGACTCGGGTATACTGAACCGACATGTGATGTTGTTTCGCACGAAATCAACTACTACTTTCATTTTAACCGACTTGTGTGACGTTGCTTCCACCCATTTGGTGAAGTAGTCAATGGTAACTAAATTGAATCGGTGGCCTTTTGAAGCTGCGGGTTCAATGGGTCCAACGACATCTATGCCCAAGCAACGAAAGGCCATGGTGAGCCATAGCGTTAAGCTCACTTGGTGGTACTATGATCAAATCACAGTGGATCTGGCATTGATGGCATTTTTGCACATATTTGCAACAGTCACTCTCCATAGTCATCCAATAATATCCGGCTCTGAGAATCTTTTTGGCTAGTACAAATCCATTCATGTGGGGCCCACAAGTCCCTGCATGTACCTCTTCCAGTAATCTGGTGGCTTCGTTAGCATCTACACATCATAGCAATCCCAGATCTAGTGTCCGTTTATATAATACTTCCTTGTTCAAAAAGAAACCTTTTGCCATTCTTCTAATGGTCATCTTTTGTCCACTTGTGATGCCTTCGGGATATTCCTGTCTTTCCAAATACCTTTTGATATCATTGTACCATGACTTGCCATCTGGCTTAGCCTCCATATGGAAATAGTGGGCATGCTCTTTTTTTAAGATTATCCTTAGCGGGTCAATGTGACTGCTTTCAGGATGTTGGATCATTGATGCTATTGTGGCCTACGCATCGGCAAATTCATTCTGAGCCCTTTGCCTATGTCGAAATTTGATCTTTCTGAATTTCTTGCACAATCTTTGTGCCAAGTTCACAGATGACAAGATCTTTTCATTCTTGGTGGCCCATTCGCCTTGTACTTGATGAATCAGTAGGTCGGAATCTCCAATGACCAATAATTCATCGATGTTCATATCCAGTGCCATTAGGAGACCTAGAATGTAGGCCTCGTATTCAGCCATTTTGTTGGTACAATGGAATTTGAGCTTTGTGGCCATGGGGTAATGTTGTCCATTTTCTGATATCAGAACTGCTTCGATTTCGGAACCTTTGTAACTCACTGATCCGTCGAAGAACAGTCTCTATCCAGTGTAAGATTCTGTCACTCCTTCTTCCATGGCCAACACCCCTTCGTCTAGGAAATGAGTGCAAAGTGGTTTGCGTTCTTCATCTACCGATCTTGCAGCAAGTAAGTCAGCCAAATCCTGTCCTTTAACGACCTTCTGAGCTATGTACACAATGTCGAATTCATTTATAAGCATCTGCCCTTTGGCCAACTGTCACGACCCGTCTAGGGGCCGTGACGAGCACCCGATACTTGTACCGAGCACCCCTTACCTATCATTTTACCTGTACCTCTTAGCAAGTCGTATGAACAGTGCCGTATTTTTTTTTTTCGCACTGGACATTGACATTAGCAGCATCATTATGAACATAGACTAGTTAGCTTCACTATCGTTTCATACAACAGCATTAAGATGCCGAAATACCACATATATTTGTACATGGGCACGTACATATCGTCACCACGAGCCTACTAGACATAGTACACTTATACATAGAAAGAGTCGTGCTTGCCGTGCCCGAAAATATATACACAAAGAGTACCACGGAAGTGAGGCTGGGAACAAGCTGAGTCTTTGTCCAAATACGAGCCGTAGAGCTCCTATGATCAAATCACTTTGTCTATGCCGACTTGCGCGGCATGAAACGCCGGCGTCCCCAAGAAGGGGACGTCGGTACGAATAGTGTACCGAGTATGTAAGGCGTAAATAGTAATATACGAAAAACATAAATCATATATAATGACATAAAAAATTACAACACATATCCCGGGATAGAAAGCATACTTTTTGTACATATAAGTGCCCTTGGGCGGATGCGTGCTTTCTTAGCTTTTTACTCGCATATATACATATATACATAAAAATAGAATATATCATATTGCGGGGGCGTCGGCGGCCGTATCCATTTAACCATAATATGCACGTCCCGCGTTCGGGCATCCCGCGTCCGGGGACGATATCATGTCATGTAATGCCAACCGATCGGTGGATATGCGTATATAACGCTCTGCCCTCTATCTCCATCTTCCCCGTAAATATATGCATATTTCATGTATAAATATCGGCGTCTATAGCGCCCTGGCTCTTTCATCGTATACATATACTCATATCATATACATATATCAGCGTCTATAGCGCTCTGATTCTTTTGGTCATATGCACATACTTATATCATATATATCTACCAGCGTCTATAGCGCTCTGATTCTGCTATCGTACACATATACGTAGGTCGGGTACACACATCAATCGGGGTCATAAGGCATAATTCCATGTGTTTAGAATCCTTAGAATAGTCATTACCTATAATAGACTTGGGATATCCAGAAATAGTTTAACATTTCCATGTTTTCATTTTTATAACAGAACATATCGTCAACATATCTATCGTAGGCATTTTCTCATTTTCGACTCCATCGTTGTCATTACAAGATCATATTCTTCACCTTAGTCAAGGAATCATCTTTGTAGTCAAGGAATCATCTTTGTCATACTTATCATGGACATATGTTCTTGCTTAGCATCGTCGTTGTCATGGTCATCATAGACATATTTACATTAGGATAGCGTTGTACCTATCGTTTGATAATCGGGACAAGGATCAGAAGTTTCCTTAGGATTCCACTCCAAAACAAGCCAAACGAAGCAATAGGGAAAATCCGGGAACAGTGGGCCCACCTCGGGTCAAATGAGGCGGCGCACACAATTTACGCGTAATACGTTTCATGACATTACTTATGAGAGTTTTAGAGTAATCGGGTTTTTTTAAAACAG
>NW_026721148.1:0-7442 GCF_029784015.1 Lycium ferocissimum
TCGTTTTCAAGCCTATCATATCGAACATGCCAAAGAAGGAAAGGCAAGGCTTTACATACCTCAATTACGCTTATGCTCGCTTGGCTTCACTTCGATTTCGTGTAATCTGCAAATGGTCACTCTTACCAATTACTATTCACGCAGCTAATATTTCAACTTGGGGTTATTCTTGGCTACCGAAATTCTACAAAGCACTTCTATAATTATGACACCCCGAGATTCAACTCGGCTCAAAACAATCAACAACAACCAACAACAACATCAACAAACCCTAATAAAACGCAATATGACCTATTTGGTCATCTTTCCAACATAAGGTCATAACTTCCGTTTCCAACTTCGTATTTCCAATTCAATCTCAACATATTAATCAAGATCATTACAATTCCATTCGGAAACATATCATAACATTTCTACCACGCATATACAAAATATACATAAAATATACAAACATGCAAACTTTCCACCAAAACCACAATTTATCCAATTCTTCCAATCTTTAACATACAAGTTCGTAACACATTTCCATCATCCAAATTCATCAACCTTAATCATAATTTACACCTTAAACACTTCATTCCCGTCATTTCATAAATTCATACTAAATCAACATAACTTCCACATTCCATTTTCATACAACTTACATCATTTTTCCTACACTTACAATACAAGGATCATAACAACACATCTAACATATCAAACAAAACAATTCATCATTATTTCCAATTCTTCCATATCCACGGCCAACTTCTATATTTTTCCAACTCCAATCAAATTCATTCTACTTCCATTTCCAACATGAATTCCATCATAATCACAACTAAAACACAACACTAATTTCAACTAACCAAAGCCATGCCATACACATACGTACGGCCATATACACACACACACATACCGACTTCCATACATACAACTTACAACTCCATGATTTCCTTGCAATTTCACTTATACTAATATTCATAAATCTTCCATAACAAAAAGAACATAGAATTCTTACCTTTTTCCAACTTTTCCACTTGCCAAAAGAAGCTCTTTCTTGCCTTGAAAATTATACCATGTTGTAGAGCACCTTGAACTTAGTAGGATTCCAAGAAGAACCAAATTTTTGCATCAAGAACCAAGCTCCAAAATTTTCTCTTCTTTTCCTTTCTTTTTCTCCTCAAACCCGACGGCTCCTCTTCTCTTTTTCTTGATTTCTTTTTGATTTTTCATGAAATTTCTAGAGAGGACCATGCATATATATCTCATGTACACTTGGTCATGATAGGCACATGGGAATTTTTATTAATTTTTGGATTTTGGGCCTAACCTTCACAAATCATAATTTACCACCTCTCCAACATTTTGGGCCTTGTCTTCTTATTTTTTTTTGAGCCCAATTAACTACAAATCTCGTTTTGCAATTTCCGAAACAAATTTTCAAAATTCCAATTTTGCCCTTAGGCCTTCTCCATTGATTCCGCATTCAAACTTCCATAACTAACATACACATACTAAGAGAAATCCAAACTTGACCTCATTCCTTGCAAGTCAAGGTTACTTCCAAATTTTCGGATACGCAAAAATGCCGGATGTAACACTCAGATTATCGCATAGGAGCAAACATATATCACAAAAGCCGGCGAGGCTGTCATAATGTACATCACATATCAAATATACGCGTATGCAGCCGACAAGGCTGCCACGGCGAACGGGACTGCCCAAACACATATGTCACACGAACACAACTGTACAGAAGTAACCATAACCCACATACATGTCTACAGACCTCTAAACAGAACAACAGAATCATATGACGGGACAGGGCCCCGTCGTACCCCTGAACGGATATATACATATGCAACGAAAGAATATATACCAAAATGTAGGCTCCGGACGAAGGAGCACTCCCAAATAGCAGAGTAGGTGTCCTAGGCTGGCGGACCACCAAACCGGGCGTCTGTACCTGCGGGCATGAAACGTAGCACCCGAAGAAAGGGGGTCAGTACAGAATATGTACTGAGTATGTAAAGCAAGAAATACAGTAACAGAGTCATAATCGAAACAATAAATACAGAAAATAGGTACAATATGCAAAATGTCAAAAGGTTTAATTTAAGAAAATATAAATCATGCATGGGGCTCTTAGAACTATGGTCGCCCGCCTGTCGTTGGCGCCATAACACAGCATCACACGAGAAGGTTTCATATCTCCGTAACCCGATATATCCCCGTAACACATCATAGCACACCATAACGCCATAACACAACATAACACCAAATATAAACGGAGCCTGGCCCTCCAGCGAGGAGCTCGGTGAACCGTAACATACAAAGAGCACACCGGAATATAACATAGTGCGCACGAAACATAATCGGCCCGGGACTCGGCGAAGGATACAACGGGATGCACGAGCAGAGTCGTGAGTAACCATATGCATAAAAATCATTATTACGGACTCAAAGATAAGTAGACTAACCATACATCGGGGGTTAGGGCAATAGTCATACCAAGTTCTTTCAAAGTCGTCGGAACTATACAAAAGGAAGCTGTGGGGCCCACGGGCGAGCGTCAACTCAACCCGAGCCCGCCTATGAAGATTAGAATCATGATACACTACAGAGCCTCCTACGAGCTTATCGGGGCGATCCGGTTCTGTCTACGAAAGTTACGGTCGTTCGTAGTTACAGAATCTTTTAAACATGAAATTCCTTTATGCAATTTTTGAAAGCCTTTCATATAAACCATAAGGATCTTAATTAAAATACAGTAAGGGGCCAACATTAAGAGAAGGTTACGAATCATATACGAACTCGGATCGTAAGAATGGAATCACCCCGAGGCTCGTATCACAGCCTACTTAACACTAGGACATGCCAAAAGAAAGAAGGATTGGGCTTCACATACCTCGTCTGCTCTCGACGCTAATCCAAACTTACGTCGCGGACTTCCCAAGATCTACAATATGTCATTAAATGCCAAACATTAGCTAAAGGCATTTAGGAATTCAATTCCAAGTGAACACTAAATTCTACAGAAATTTGGGCAGCATTTCCCCTGTAAATACAACAACCCCGAGAATTTAACTCGGCCAATTCAACAACAAACCAACATCCTAACAATCAATCAATCCGAAATGCATTATAACATTAGTAACTCTCTTTTACATCATTCAACAACATTCATTATATTCGGTTCAACTACTTACATTCAAGCCAACATCAACGCTCATACGTTCGATTACTAATCCGAAACTATTCAAACAATATTCAAGAATGCTTTAAACAATTTACTCAATATTTCAAACAACTCAAACCATGTTCCAACTCACCCGAACTGCCCCCCAAACCCGAGAACAACCACATCCACATTCCTCTCTCCCAAATTCATTATTTACCCCAACAATCCATACATTAACAATGTCATTTCCATAAATACAAAGATTACGATAAAAGCACATTGACCTCCAAATCAGCCCGTAACCATCACAACACCAATTTGAATCGTTAAACTTTCATTTTCATCATAAAATCCATAACGACGACAACTAAAATACGAGTTAAAATTTGTTCATTTCCAACCACACAAGGGGGACCCTATACGGCCAACACCCCACTATACCAACTTCATGATTTTCATTCTTTTCTTCACACTACAACAATCAAAACATGCTAACTAGAATTAATTCATCACTCCAACACAACAACACACACACACGTCCAACTTCAATCATGCATATTTCATGAATTTCATCCATATTTGCATACTACGACATACATAAGCCGTCCATAATTCATAAAAACAAGATTAAAACTTACCTTTCTTCACAACTTCCCAACTTGCCTAAGGTGGTGAATGAGGAAAACGAGTAGTCTATTGATCCCAACAACACTCCCACGTTAACGAGGACCCTTCAATTAGTAGGTTTGCTTGAAGAAACAATTTTTTCTTGATCAATTCTTGGCCTTCAATTTTTTTGCACTATGGCCGAATATGGCCTTTATTTTCTTTCTCAAAGCTTCTTGATTTTTCTTGACTTTTCTTAAGTGTGAAGATGATGAAGAATGAAATAATAGTCTTCTTTTGGTATCTATATAAATCATCCATGTGGCCATGGCCCACACCAAGGTGGCCGGCCACATGCCCCATTTTTTTCTATTTTTTTTGTTTTGTTTTTCATGGAATAAACACTTTCCAAAAATAACATTTGACCCCAAATGTTTCCTTAATACTTCCATGCCAATAAAATCATACACAACTTATGCCTTTAAAACAAATAAAAATCTCTACTTCGTATCCCGGAATAGTCTTGCCCCTAACTTATCGTAGTTAACCCGGATTGTCCCGATGTGCAAAATACGGGATATAACAAATAGTCATATCATATTCTTTCAAAAGTCATCAGAAGTACGTAAAGGAGAGTTACGGGGCCCACGGATGGGTGTCGACCCAAGCCGGGCCCGCCTATAGAAAACATAGTCATCATATGCCATAAAAGCTCCTACGAACATATCGAGGCAATCCGAGCCTTTCTGTGAAAGTTGCGGTCGTTCGTAGTTACGAAACTCTTTAAAAACAAAACCTTTTATGCAACATTTGAAAATCAAATATTCCAAAGACATAAGGGCCAATATTTCATCACATCAAGCATACGAATACCAAGAGACAAATAAGAATCATAGACATGCTCGAGATCGCGAGAATAGAATTTTCGAGGCTCGTGTCATAGCCTATTTATAACTAAGGCATGCCAAAAAAAGAAGGAAGGGTCGAGCTTTACATACCTCGATCGCTCTCAAAGCTAATCCAAATCAAGCCTATGTCTCGGACTCCCCAAGATCTACATGACATCATTAAATACCAACATTATTATAGGCATTTAGGAGTTCATTTCCAAACTAGCACGTAATTCTACAGAAATTTGGGCAGCATTTCCCCTGTAAATGCACAACCCCGAGAATTCAACTCGGCCAAATTCATCAACAACAACACCAACAACCAAACTAGCAACATCAATAATCAATTCAACGGCTTACATTCAAGTCAACATCAACGCTTATACATTCAAATACTAGTCCGAACCCATACCAACAACATTCAAGAACATTTTAAACAATTCATACAATATTTTCAACAATCCAACAAATGCTCCAATTCACCCGAAAACTGTCCCAAACTCGAGAACAACATCCATAACACATTCCTAACTTCCGAATCATGATTTGCACCAACAATCCACATTCTAACAATGTCATTCTCATAAATATAGAAATTACATTAAATGCACCCAATCCTCCAAATCAGCCCGCAACATTTACAATATCAATCTTGAGTCATTAAACTCTTATCGTCAACATAGAATTCATAATGACAACAACTAAAACACTAAGCAATATTAATTCATTCTTTGTCACACGAAATGACATCCATATTCGGCCACCACCATACATACATATATTGGTGATTCTCATCCATTTCAACACACTACAACAATTAAACATTCTACATAGGATTTAACTCATCACTTCAACACAATATACATATCCACACGGCTACAAGCCATGCCCGGCTCAACTCCAACATGCCATATTTCATGAATTTCATCTATTTTTGCATACTACAACATGCACACATCATTCATAACACATAAAAACAAGATTAAATCTTACCTTTCCTCTCAATTTCCAACTTGGCTAGGGTTAGCAACGGATGAAAACGAGCGGTTTGTTGACCCAAACAACACTCCCACGTTAATGAGGACCCTTCACTTAGTAGGTTTGCTAGGAAGAAATAATTTTGTGATGGCTAAATCTTGGTCTTGAATTTCAAGGGTTTGGCCGAATGGCCTTGAGTTCTTTCTCCAAGTTCTTGTTTTTTTTTCTAAGTGTGGAAATGAGAAAGATGACTTATTAGTCATCTTTTATGCTCTTAGATGAATCACACAAGTGTCCATGGCCCACACATGGGTTGGACCAATTAAATTTGGCCACAAAATGTGTGGGACCATTCCAAAGCCACACGGCCAAAGGGCCATTTTTTTCAATAATTGCCAACTTTCCAATATTTCACTTTTAGTCCCAAATTTTCCTAAATGTTCCATGCCTACAAATTCATGAACAACTTATGTCTTAAAACAAAATCAAAGGTCAAAAGTCTCGACTTCGTATCCCAAAATGGTTTTGTCCCTAACTTATCATAGTTAACCCGGATTGTCCCAATGTTCAAAATACGGATGTAACGGTACGGGATGACCATTTGCGATTGAATTTGCTTATAATAATAGCTACTGTCACGACCCAACCCCGTAGGCCATGACTAGTGTCCGAATTGGACACTCATACGCACCTGATACTCAGAATCAGCATACTAAACTCGCATAAATACAAATGGTCACACATAGTCTTAGATTATCGCATAAGAGCAAACATATGTCACAAAAAGCCGCGCGAGGCTGTCATAATGTACATAACATATCAAATATACGCATATGCAGCCGACAAAGGTCGCCACTTCCGTGAACAGGACCGCCCAAACATAAAGCATGCGAACATATCTGTACAGAAACAACCATAACCCACATACATGTCTACGGACCCCCAAACGGAACAACGTAATCATATGACGGGACGGGCCCCGCCGTACCCCCGAATGAATATATGCATATGCAACGGAAAAGTGTATATACCAAAATGTAGGCTCGGACGAAGGAGCACTCCCAAAATGGCGAGAATAGTGTGTCCTGGGGTCGGTGGATCCAATCCGGGCGTACGTACCTACGGGCATGAAACGCGACCCCCGAAGAAAGGGGGTCGGACGGAATATGTGTACCGAGTATGCAAAGCAAGAAATACAATAACAGAATCATAATCGAAGCCAAAGGTGCGAAAAAAATAGATACAATATGCAAAATGTCAAAATATTTACTTTTAAAAAAAAAAACAAATCATGCATAGGCTCTTAGAATATGGTCGCCCTCCGACATTGGCACCATAACACATCATACTCCAGAAGGTTTCATATCTCCGAACCTGACATATCACATAGCACATCATAACGCCAAATATACTCGAAACCCGGCCCTCTAGCGAGGCTCGGCGAACCGGACACATCATACTCCGGAATATATCATAGTGCGCACGAACGTACCGGCCCGGGACTCGGCGAAGGATGTAACAATCATATGCACAAGCAGAGTCGTGAGTAACATTATGCATAAAATAATTATCACAAACTCAATAGATAATAAGTAATCCGTACTCAGGAGTTAAGTGTTAGTCATACTAAGTCCTTACCAAAAGTCGCTAGAAACGAACATAGAAAAGTCGCGGGGCTCACGGACGGGTACCAACCCCATCCGAGCCCGCCTATGAAAGTTGGGGGATGTTATCCCTTATGGAATCTCCTATGAACGTTTTGGGGCGATCCGAGCTCGTCCACGGAAGTTATGAACGTTCGTAGT
>NW_026721149.1:0-8360 GCF_029784015.1 Lycium ferocissimum
AATTCTGTCATATCCAAATTTTTAAATATCATTAATTAAATAAAAATTTTTAAATATGTTTTTAAAAAATGTTTTTTCCAAAGGTTCCCCTTTATACCTTTTTTAACCGTGCATAGTTAATAAAAGATAAAAGAGACAAAGAAACCCTTAGCTTTTGATACTTCATTTATACTTTTAAAACGCAAAATCAATTAATATTTCATCGTTAGTTTTTTTCCCCAAATATTTAAAAAATGTTGCAAAACCGTTTTTTTACTTATATACAAATTATCTTTTTTGCCAACTTTATTATTATATTTTTATTAGCTTTATGTTTTATTTTTAAATAAACACTTTAAAATTTCCCTTATATAAATTTTTGTTTTATTTTAAAATGGCATTATTATTTAAACCCTTTTTTTTACAAGTCTTTTTTAAATAACATCCTTATTCAAGCCTTATATTTTTACAAAAAAATTTATTTTTTCCCTTTTTTAAACTTTAGTAATATTATAAGTTATTTTTTTTAAATTTAAGCATCTTATTTAATTTTAATTAATTAACCAAATTTTTGACGGAAACCCTAGTTAAGGGATTCTAAAGGAGCCTAACCCCTTCCCCTTTGGGGGGGATAACAACCCTTACCTAAATTAAAAAAGGATAATAACAGGTTTATTTTTACCTTAGTTAAAAAAATGGTGCCCTAATTCACCGTAAAATTAATTGGTCGACTCCTTAAAATAAAGAAAAAAGGGGAATTCCCAATAGACCTATTAACCCTTTTAAAAGTAAAAACAAGGTCACTGACCAAACCATTTAATAATATTTTTTTTAAATATTTTCCGTGCCGATTTATCGTCGTTCGTCCAAATTATTCCGAGAATTTATTTCAATCCGCGACCCCAAATCCAACACGTCTACCATTCGTTACTACATTTACCCGAAAAAAAATAACACAAAGATAACTTTGGACTTCGACATAAATATTGAAAAAGTGAGTGGAATAGTGAATTATGAATTAGTCCAGAATCTTGAGGGCCCATAAATATTCGAATCAGTTGTAGTTCCATTTAAATATTTATTTTTAACCATATCCCGAAAAAGTAAACCAGGTGTTGACTCTAAAGAAATGAACATCGGTGAGAATTAAACCTTATTTTTTTGTTTGCGAGTAATTATTGGTTTCAATGATCTTTATGTTTTACTGGGATGTTTCTGGGTAATAAAGTTTAGCTTTATTCAGTTTCATTGATCTATATGTTTTACTAGGATTTTTTTAGTGTAATAAAGTTTAGTTTATTAAAAAAAAAAAAAAAAAAAAAAAAAAAAAAAGGGTCCACAAAACACCTTCACTGATTGCAGTATAAAATGTCGTTATCCTAGAATTCTTGAATCAGGAGATTGTTAGTTAATTTTTGGTGATTCAAAATTCTTTAAAGGGGCTTTTATTACAAAGGGGTTTAACTTTTCGGAAAAAGGGGAAAATTTTTTTTTACACCTTTTTAAGGTTCTGGGGTTTCTTTTGCTTTCCCCTTTTTTTTGTTTTTTTTAAATTTTAAAATATTTTTGGGAAAATAAGCCCAAAAAAAGCCCGGAAATTTTTTTTTAAAATTGATAAAGAAAATTTCAAAAAAAATGTTTTTTAAACTTATTTTTTTTTGTTATAAGTTTTCCCAATGTTCGCTTTTTTGTCCCTCCAAAAGGGTCATATAGGTTTCAGTAGATTTTCGACTTAAAAATATTCCAAAAATTACAAATATTCTGCAAACAAAAAATTTTTTAAAAAAATTGTACATTTTTTCTTCCTTTTCTACGAGGCTGAAATTGGTTCTTTAACTTTTATTTGAGGCATACTAAAAAAGTTAAAAATTTTTTTTTAAGACGTCATTCGAATTGCATCGTAATGGCACATTTCTACTCAAGAGAAACCAGTTGCTCAACCGTTTTTTTACTTCCAATATTTATATCTTCTTTTATTGTTAACTGTTTTATCTTGTGTGTCATTGTTTGTTCTTCTTTTAATATTTTAATATTTTTTTTAAAGTTTATCAAATTCAAACCTTATACAGGGGAAGTTTGGGAGAAAAGAGGAAAAGTAAAAGACATAAAAGCACATCCTAACAAATTATCCCCCGGGCCTAATCAAAGACTAAGAAAAAACAGAGTACACAACAATCACTAGACAGGTCAAAAGGGTTTTCAACCTTTTTCATGAAAAACAAAAGCACAATTATAACCTAAGTAGACAAGACAAGGGTCAAAGCTCGAGGGCCAAAAAAAACCCAAAGGCCCCAGAATGAGACGAGTCGGGAAATCCAGAACGACCTTATTGTAATGTGTTATGGATTTGCTGTGGTCTTTAAATACAAAGGCAAGCGAAGAACATTTGGCAATAAGACTAGATGTTGATTGTGGTTTTTGTGGCTGCTTGCAGCCCCGGGAGGGGTTTTAGACGGTTTGGCATAAACTGGTATGAAATTTGATCCTTGATTCGAAGGAGATCGAGATCCATCGCCATTTATTTCCCCTCCATTTCCTCTGCCACCACCAACATGGCCATATTTGTTGTTAACAGCTATAGTTGTCTCTCCATCAACATTATGATTATTATTAAGTTGTTCAGCTACTATTACTTCTTCGTTATCTGAATAGAAAAAGGGTTTTAAAAGTAATTTTAAAGTTTTAAAATATATATCAATTATTATAACAAAAAACAAGATCCCATCTTAATTTAAATTTAAAGATTAAACCCTTTTTATGTTCTCACCACTAAACCCAATGCACTTATACTATTATGGGGTTCAAAATTTAGTGTTTGTTTAAATTTTACTGAAACCCCCAAAAATGTCACTATTGAGAAAAAGATATACGACTCCAAATAAACTAAGGCACCTTTAAAAAAAAGGAACACAAAGAAAGAGCCCGATCCCCCACCCCCCAAGAAAAGTGAAAAATTCCGTTTGGGTATGGCTTTTATATAACAACAAATATACGGGGAAAACACTAACAATAACAATTATGCCTCAATTCCAAGAAATTTGGGGTCGGGATAGAATCATCAATGACAATGTCACTTTGCTAAAGCTCATCTCAAGCCATTACTAACAAAATAAATTAAAAAAAAAGTACTAAAAGTTCAGTATATACAAATATACGGAAGATAAGGGAAGAAATTTTCATCATATTAGTATACTCCAACACCTGTAATCTATTGTTTATATTTATTTAATAGTACTATTTTTTTTCCCTCAAAATACAGGATTGAAGTCATTTACGAGTTCATTTAGTTACTGAGTTCAAATAAATCCATTGCTTGTTGACTAAATCTGCCCCTACTTTCCTCCTCTATGATTCAGATGAAAAAGGAAAAAAAATATAGAACTTTATTGAAATAGGGGGAAAAAACAAAGTTTTCCCTTTCCAATTTTAAATAACTGGATCAAATTTTTGAAACGTAGCACTTCAACAGTTTGACTTAAACTGAAAGAGGAGAAAAAAAAATTCTACAAAATTTCATAAGCCAAGAAAAACGAAGGCAAAAAAAAAAACTAGAGGAAAATTTAAAGGGGATAAAAGGGAAAAAAATTACCAAGGGGAAAAATCCTCTTTTATAAAAAACCCCATGAAAAGTAGAAGGCCAAGAAGAAGAGAAGTATCATTTTATTGGTTCCCATTTTTGCTGTCTAAATTCAAGAACTCCCATGCAGAGAACTTTGATCTTATTTTCTTGTATTCTAAATATTTCCCACTGTTTATAGCCTTTGTTTGTTCTTCCTGAATCGACCCCACCCAAAAAAAAACCCTTTATTAAAGAAAAGACAATAATTTATTGCCTGTTTTAAAGGGATCTTATCAGTTATAGAAAAAAAAGTTGATAAGTGGGGACTGAAATATGTGATACGAATCTTAGGACACGGTTTCTTGTCTGAAATTATTGATTTGCCTAAACCTAGGGGGTATGCAAGCAGTATTGATTTATTATGACAATTTAACTAGAAATTTAATTTAGGTTTAGAAATGTATTGGTTTTAATGCATAACTTCTTTTATAAAATATCAGCGTTTGTGTATATCAAGATGTAATTGGTTAAAGGTAAGATCGTTATATTATTTTTTTTTTAAAAAAATATTTTTTAGATACACATATAAAAGAATTTTTTTTGAAGCGCTGTTGGATGACAGTATTGGTATTAACCTACACCCCACTTTTTTTATTTCTTGAAGTGACCTTTGATAAGAAAGATTTGGTGAGTTTTGGGATTTTCCCCCCTTTTCCCAAAAATTAATTAAATGAAGCTCACCAATGAGCTAACCCTTGGTTCTTAATAATCTGACCTTTCCAGCTTGAGGACCAAAGATAATGATATGACACGTAAGAAGTTATTAGTCTAAATTGTAAAAAAAAAAAATATAATTCAAATTTAGTAGTATAATTTAAAATGTTGGAATTATATGGTATTCACAAAATATTAAATTAGAGTACTTTAATTCCGAAAATTTACCGAATTCACTATATTTCTTGACGAAGTTGTGTGGAAGTGCTTCCCCTTTCTGGACAAACTTATTTCTTTCTTTTTTTCTTCATTGCTTTCCTTAGAGTAACATAGCTAGAGTAGATACTTTTTTTTTTAAAAAGAGAGAAAAAAAACAGTTTTTAAAAGGTTTTAGGTACTCTTCACGTTGATCATTGCTAAGCCCAACCGATCCAAAACCGACCGCCCGGGCCCCAAACCGGAGGAAACCCTTTCCTTTAAAAAACCCAACCCCACCGGTTTCCCCGAACCCCCCAAAGGGAAACCGCCCAAAGGCAAACTAAAAAAAACCCTTTTTTTTTTTGTTTTTTGTATAGATATGTATATTATAGATTTCTTAGATTTTGTAGGTATTCATATATGTTATATACGTTTATAACAATGTTTATATTTTACTAACTAACAAAATATATGTATATATATATATTAATTATATTTAAGTTATATTTAAAAAATAATAAAATATACTAAGAATATATTAAAAATATATTAATTAAAAAAAAATTTATAAATTTAAAAAAAACTTAACTTTTATATATATATATATATATATATATATATATATATATAAAAAAGTTATATGTATAATATAAAATAAACCTAAATATATTTTTATATACATATAACTTAAATATATATTTTTAAGTTATATGTATACTATAATACTTATATTTTTTAAATTATATGTATTATAATTTAAGTTTTTGTAAGTTTATAAATTCCTATTTTATATCTAAAGTATATTTATATTCTTAGTATATTTTAGTTACTTTTCAAGATATAACTTTTTATTTTTAATTTTTGAGGATGTATATTATAAGTATATTTTAGTATATTTTAGGTTTTCCAACTTAATATAAGTACAAATATGAACACAAGAAAATAAAAAAGTTTAAGAACATATTTTATTCATTCAGGAAACATTTATTTCGTTGAAATTTTTAACTGCAAATAATACAGAGTTGAAAAAAAGGTAGTGAATAATAAAATCAAAAAGTGTCAATCATTTGGCTAATATCCGCCATATCATTTGGCATTGAGATATCTTCAAAGCTTCCACTTGGCTATTCCACTTACTATCAAATCTTCAATCTCTTCCTCTTCCCCTTTCCCATCTTTTTCTAATTTTTGGCACCCCGATCTAATCCAATCGCGAATACAAACGTACTTGCAAGCTAAACCGTAAATGCTTGGGCCCTCCAATTTTTTTCTTCCTTGGCTAAATGCACCCCCAAAGCCACAAAATTTAACCGAAGGATATTCGAGCCATTCTTAAAATGGAGACTCGCCCGTATTTCTTCCAAAAGCGACGTCAAACATCATTTGGTTGATATCCACATTTGGCGATCAAAAAATGTGATTTTCATCAAAGTTTGCATTATTAGAAGGAGCGGTTGTGAATGTAAAATTTTTAAATTCGACAAAAACCCTTTGCCCCGCTACCTTGAGGTGAGGCGGGGAGCAAGGGGTAGCACTTTTTTCAAAGTAGAATAATGATAAAAAAAATTTAAAACTCAATCATCCACCCCGGGATGTAAAGATTGTTCAACTTCCCTCAAATTTCTAAATAGGAAAAATTTGACCAACTAATGTTAGCATAAGATATTTTAAAACAAGGATTTAAAAGAGAACCCAATATAAAAAAATTAGTAGGGAAAAAAAAACTTCTTAAATTTTTTTGTCATTTTTTAAAAAAAGCCTCGATAACCGGATTTATCTTATACTCATATAAAACTCTAGCTATTTCCGCAAGTAGGCCAAAATTTCGTTTCCTTTGGGGTAAAATTGTTGAAAAAAAAAAGAGTTGCATTATAAAATCTTTTTAAAAGTTCAATACTTTCCCTTTAAAATCTACCCAATCTAATATTTAACCAATCATCACTATCCGTATTAAAATAGTTGGAACTTTTTTATGGAAATCGTATAATCATAGTTTTTTTTTAACATAATGTAAGGAAGTTCCACCTAGTGTCAACTTTTACTTGAATTTTCCTGGCTAGGCCCTTTTGCCCCAAGAATTCTTTAAAAACTCTCATTTTTTGCTTATTAGCATTCAAAAAAGAAAAGCAACCCATTTCTAACTTTTGAATAGAATCTTCAAAATATCAAACCATCTCTAACAATCAAGTTTAAAAAGTGACAACACACTCACATAAAAAAATTTTTTAACGAGGCTTTAATTCCCTTTTTTTAAAAAAACAACCGCCTTTTTTATTATTAAAGCATTATCAAAGAATAAAAAGGTTTTTCTATAAATGTTAAAAAAAATTTATAATAGTTGACATTAATCCGCTAAAATTTTTCCACTACCGCCTTTCCCTTCATCATATAAAAGTTTTTAAAATTTTTTTTTGCATCACCCAATTATCATCAACCCAAACATGTAATAGCAAAAAAAACTAACTTGTTAAGACAAGACCCAAATCGCGTAAGAGAAACACACAATTTAAAGAATTAAATACATTCGAAATAAAAACTATATTTTTTATATAAATCTATAATTCCCTTTAAAATATTTTTAAAAATTTCAAAACAAAATAACGTAATATAAGAAAAACCCTAAACCCGAAGGAAAGGAAAATGGAGATTAAAAAAAACCATTTTAGCTATTTCTATACGATCTTTTTTCTTGTCATAGCTAAAAATTTTTATGATTCGGGGTTATTGTTTTACCCCCACATTTGAACCCGTTTTTCTCTCAAAATCCTTTGTTTACCTTTCATATGATTCGTTATAAATTCCACCATCCTTACTAGTTAGTTGCCTAAAAACAAATTTTGTTTTATAAATTACAGTATTGTTTTTTTCGTTATCCACAAAATTTCCCAAAAATTTGTTTTCCCACAGTTCTTTTTTTATCTTCGGATGGAAGGAGACCTATCTCCCTTGATTTTTTCTTTGGGTTTATCATCATCATCAATTTATTAAAAGTGTCGATAGTATTGTTGCATTACCTCAGATCTAAAAGTGGATTATTTTCCCCTAATATCAATATATAAATTAGGTGTTTTTTCACAAAGCCCATTAAACCCACCCCAACAATACCACTACTACCGACACCACCCCCAATCTATTCGACATTATTAAATAGAATTACTTCAAATCACACTCAAATAAATCACAAGAAAAAAATTCAACAAATTAAATCCGAAATTAAATAAAAAATAAAAATAGAGTTAACGAAAAAATTACTAAATTTCCCCCAAATGGGCTTTAAAAAGAAAACCACCAAATTTGGGGCTTGGGTTGTTGCAAAAACATCAACTCCACCAATAATTTTTTTTTTAATTGAAATTAATAATTTAAACTGAAAAACTTTTTAATATTTAATTGAGAGAAATTTTGCAATTGTTTCAAAGTATCTATAATTGAGAGAAATGAGAGAAAGAAAGAAATTGGGGAATTAAAATTAAAGGGGGAGGGGTTAAAAGGGGGGGAGGGGTTAAAATTAAAAAAAAAAAAATTTGAGGGGGCCGGGGGAAAAAGGGGCGGGGCCGTCCAACTCGCCCACCGGGGCAATTTAAAAAAAAAAAAAAAGACCCATCATCCCCCAAAAATTAAAAACCTGACCAAAAAACACCTAAAAACCTTTTTAGTTTAAACGTCCCCAAGTTTTAACCGTCCAACGGACTTGTTAATAGGCTTTAAACATTGCAAGAAGTGGGGACGTACGGGAATTATTAATCATTCAATAGAAATTTTCTACTAAATTATCTATTAAAGCAAATATTATAATTATATGTAGGGGTGGGGCAAACCAAATGACTCCTTTTCCTTTTTTTACTTAGGTTTTTTTGTTTCATTCTAGCCAAACCTAAGTAATCTAAAGTTATTAATTTTTTTAAAAAAT
>NW_026721150.1:0-77938 GCF_029784015.1 Lycium ferocissimum
ATCTATGTGGGTCGAGGGTCCTATGTATGTTTGTTTTGTTGTGACTTGTATCTTTATGCGGTCCCGGTTGGTCTGGGGGCCATAGCGGCCTATATGTTTTCATATGTGTATATATGTGCTCGGCGATGTACATTCCGCCGTTTTTTCTGATTTCGATATGGTATCTTATATCCGCGACCGCTTAAATTGGTATTTGTTTTTACGCCTGCTCTCACTAATGATTATGACGTCTGAGCTATGATAAATTGTGATGATTTGATATGAATATCCGTTTGGGTGTCCAAATAGGGCGCCAGTCACGGCCCACGGGGCTGGGTCGTGACAATGAACACATATATATATTTACCCCCTTAATTAGTCACATGTTTGGCACATGGAAAATTTATTAATTTTGGTGGGTTTGGGCCTTAGGTTGGCCGGCCACCTCCTCTCTTTGGGCTTCAATTTTTCATTTTATTCTTTGATCCCCAATGGTTTAAAAAACCTTGTTTTGTAATTCTAGAAACTAATTTCAAAATTCCAATCTTGTCCTTAACCTTACTCAATATCTCCGCATCCATACTTCCTACAACGCACACACATTAAGTAAAATCCAAACATGACCTTATTCCTTACAAGTCAAGGTTATTCCCAAATTTTCCAACTACGCAAAAATGCCGGATATAACACGGCCCCGCTAGCAAGGGACTCAGTATGCCATCCTGGCCGCCATCCCCATCTCATCACATCATCATATCATCATACATATATATATATATATATATAGCGTACCCGGCCCTCTAGTGAGGAACTCGGTGAACAATGCAGAGAAGTTGCACGAATACGTACCCGGCCCGAGACTCGGTGAAAGATGCTTTGAGGCATGCGCGAGTTAGTAGTGAGAAACCATACGCACACAAATCATTTTAAAGACTCACTGAAATAGTACAAACGGATCGTCACTTGAAAGTCGGAACAAAAGTTATATCAAAAATCTTTTGGACGTTACTTGGAGACATATCAAACATCATAAGCATATCCTAGAACCGTAGGGATCATAGTCATATGTCAAATCAATCCGAGCCTGCCTCGGAAGGTTACAATCCTTATTCACTTTAGGACTTTCCACAATCATATCGAAGCGATCGGCCTTTGATGAAAGTTACGGACGTTCGTAGTTTCGGAATCGTTAGGAACGAATTCTTTTGAAAAACCAAAAAAACCTTTATGCAACCTTTGAAATTTAATTATGCAAATGACATAAGGACCACGATTTGACCACATTAAGAATACGAATGTCAAAGAAGCCAATAAGAATCATAAACATGCTGATCACCCCGAGAATAGAATTACCTCGAGATTCGTGTCTAACTTTACTTTCAACTAAGACATGCCAAAGAAGGAAAGGTTGAGCTTTACATACCTTAGCCACTTCCTAGCTAATCCGAACTTACGTCTCGACTTCTCACGATCTACAATAATGCCATTAGGTATTATCAACCATTAGCCATAACACTTAAGAGTCCAATTCCAAATTAACACTTTATCTACAAAAATTTTGAGAAAGCATTTCCCTATAAATTGGACATCCCCGAGAATTTAACTCGGCCAAATTCATCAACAACCATACCAACAAACATTCCAACAACATCAACCATTAATTCAACACGCATTCTAACATTAATAACCTTCTTTCACATAATGCGACGACATTCACTTGTATTCAATTCAACTACATACTTTCAAATTAACAACAACGCTCACAAGTTCAAGTACCAATCCAAGATCATTCAACTAAGATTCAAGAACATTTCAATTCAACAAGAACATCACCAACACCATTCTTTCTTCCAAATTCATAAACTATGTCAACAATCCATTCGTTAACAACTTCATTTTCATAAATTCAAGAAACCATATTAATATCACATTATCGTCCAATTCAGCCCACACGATTATAACTTCAACTTGGATCATTAAACTTCATTTTTTATCATAGAATCACAACACAACAACCAAAACATACCGAATGAAATTAGTTCTTCACCCTATCCAACACAACACATACACGGCCAAAACTCAACATCCACGGCTCAACATCAACTCTAACATTTTATGAGTTTCATTCATTTCTATACATAACAACAACACACAAAACATGCTAAATACAATTAATTCATTATTCCTACACACATGGCACATTCACGGCCACAACAACAACACACGGCTACAACTTCAACATCATACTTTCATGCATTTCACTCATTTCTACATATCACAACATGCACAAATCATCCATAAAACATGTAAGGAAGATTAAACCTCACCTCCTTGCCTCAACTCCACCACTCGACTAAAGTTGTATTTGGCGAAAACGATTGCTTTGCTTGCTCCAACAACCATTCCACGTTAACGAGGGCCTTTCAATTAGTAGGAAGGCTAGGAGAACATAATTTTCCATGATCAAATTTAAAGGGCCATAGTTTCCTCCCATGGCCGACGGCTCCTTTGCTCTCTCTCTCCCAACTCTCTTGAATTTTCTAGAGTATGAAAAATGATGAAGATGATTAAATTAGTCATCTTTCTCTACATATATAATTTACGCATGTGTCCTATGGCCCGCAAGTAATGTGCATGGCCACATGGTCATTTTTTTTCATGACTTAAAATTTCCAAAACTTCACTTTTGGCCCCAAATTTTCATGAAATGTCTAACTTTTCATAATTCACTTTTAACCCCAAATTCCTTAATATTTCCATCCAACAAAATTCATAAGCAACTTATGTCTTAAAACAAAGTCGGAAAAATAGCCTTGTCTTTAACTTGTCGCAACTAACTTAAAATATTCCGACGTACAAAATGCGAGATATAACATTTTTATGCATATGATTTTTCACTACTCTGCTCGTGCTAGCTGTTATTACTTCTTTCACTGCGTCCCGGGCCAGGGCATATATTCGTGCAACTCCACTGCATTATTCACCGCGTCCCTCATTAGAGGGGGCCGGGGCACGTTATATGATATGATGATGGCGCCGGCCACGGGATGGGCCGAGTATGATATACATGATGGAGACATGATCTCATTCACCGAGTCCCTCGCTAGAGGGCGGGTACGGTATATATATGATTACTTCATCGCGTCCCTCACAAGAGGGCCGGGGCACGTTATATGTACATGTATATGATGATTTTATTTACCGCGTCCCTCACTAGAGGGCCGGGGCACGTTATGCATGCATATGTACATGATGATTATTTACTTATGTTCCAAGTCCCATAATGAAGTGGATATGATATTGACATGCATGAGTTACATTTTAAAGGCAAGCCTCATGATTTTCTGTACTCCTTGTTTCAGTATGATCCTGTTTACTGTATTTCATGCTTTACATGCTCAGTACATATTTCGTACTGACCCCCTTTCTTCGGGGGCTACGTTTCATGCCACGCAGGTGTATACAGATGAGTCAAGGATATCAGTAGAAGATGTTCCAGCTGGATTGGCGAGCTCCAATTTCTCCCGGAGTGCTGCCGAGTCAGAGTGTCTATGATATGGTATCTTGAGTTGTGTTAGAGACTTTGCAGACAGAGTCATGTATGTAACAAGTCAGTCTTGTAAGCGGCTCTGTAAGCCGATGTATCATTATGCATTATATTACAGTTTCATATGTTTACAGATTTTCCTCGATTTGAGAAAGACGAAAGGCATGTTTTTTTTGAAAAGTTTACATTGTGCACTCATTTCATGGTTTAAGGGCCCAGTATGATTATGAGTAACACGAGAGTCAGCGGGTTCGCTCGGCCCTAAGTAAGGGTCGGGTGCCCATCATGCCCTATCGAAAATTGGGGTATGACAAATTGGTATCATATCAGTTCGTCCTAGGGGTTGTACGCAAAGTCGTGTCGTGAGAGTCCTATTTATGGTGTGAAGCGCGCCACACTTATAAACAGGAGGCTACGGGGCATCTAGGGTGGTTACTCTTCTTTCACATCTAAGATCGTGCGATAGAGCCAAGTCATAGGAAATGAAGCTCCTTATACTAACCTTTGATTTCAGCAGAAGAATGGCAGCCACAGAAGAAAGTGACTCGCGATCTTTTGGAAGCTACAAAGCATGCAGGTAAGCAAAGGTATGAAAGATATATGTCGGGTAAGATATTGAAGTACGATTGAAATACAAGTTGAAGATTAAAGGAAATTAAACAGAGAAAGTGTAACGAAACAGCTTTTGAGTTGGGCATACGAGGTATGTTCATCATTTTTGTCTTGTTGTTGATATTGGGAGCCCCGTGTGGCCGTGATATGATATGATATGCATATATACATATGTTGGCCACCGTGAGGTTGTTGGTATTTCTGTGTGCAGGTTTTGAGATAGGAACAATTACGGAGGAAACTCGCCAAAATTTTCCTAGAAATAAGAGAGAATGAGATATAGGTTTGTAATATGTCTTGAAAGGTCATGCCAATAGTAATGATGAGATTTGACTAAGCTACGAGTACGGCCGACATCGAGAAAGAAGTTAATTGTCGAATTGAGGATAATAATAATTAGAAGGTCGATATCGACATGGTAAAAAGAATTTGGAGAGGGCTTGCAATCCTAAGAGATGATTCAGAAAGGTCTGGTAAATCTGGATGGAGTGTTATTTAAGGTACCCATTTGAATTGATAGCGAGGATGAATTATGACGAGCTTATAGTTAAAGAAGTAATAGTATGATTAAGACAAGTACGGAGAAAAGAATCGTGATGGATATGAATGTGCGATAAGATAGCTCCTGAAATATTAAGCATAAAGCTGATCAGAAAGGGTAAAGGGTTAAGAAGTGTTATATTACATTATGGGATTGATTACGAATAAGACATAATGTGAATATAATGAGTATTGTTATGAAAATAAGTAAAGCCTAGTGAGAGAGTGGCCAAAGCTATGATGTGATCTATGTAGCTGGAAGATAAGGGCAAGTGTGAAATGGAAAAGCGAGCGATAAAATGAATAAGGAAGGCTTATCAAGTTCTGTAAGGAAAGAAAGGGTAATTGGAAGAAGGAAATAAGAAGAAAGCGAGATAACAGTGTAGTAATGGACCATGACATGTGTAGCCAAGGATACGAGTACTATAAGTGATGGGACTGTGAAAGACTCGGTTATAGAAAGGATGAGGAACGAGGTAAAATGAGGGCAGAAATCCAAAGGCCGATAACCAAGTATTTATAAGTAACGGCGATCGAGGTGTGTTCACCACCATTGGGAATCTGCAAGTCTAGGACGGAAAGTAGTCATATCCATAGGTGAAAAGTGAATATTGAGGATTGAAAAGGGCTAAAACAGTAATTGTGGAGTCAGAAGAGCAAGAGACCCTTTCTAATCCGGAGGGAGATGTGTTATGAGAACGTTTCGAAATCTTCTAAGACTTCAACTTACTCTAGATTATGTGATGAAGGTCATGCGGTAAGGTGGACGCTATTATATTGGTATTAAAGTGTCACGACCCAACCCCATAGGCCATGACTAGTGTCCAAATTGGACACTCATACGCTCCTGACACTCAGAATTAACATACTAAGCTCGCATAAATATAAATAATCACATATAGTTTCAGATTAACGTATAATAGCCAACATATGTCACAAAAGCCGGCGAGGCTGTCATAATGTACAGAATCTCGAAATATGTACAAAGGCTAGCCGACTAGGCTGCCGCGGCGGGTGGCCCGCCCAAAACGTGTACCACACACACACATACTGTACAGATGTAACCATAACCCACATACATGTCTACAGACCTCTAAACAGAGTAACAGAATCATATGATGGGACAGGGCCCCGTCGTACCCCTGAATGAATATATACATATGCAACAGGAAAGTATATATACCAAAATATAGGCTCCGGATGAAGGAGCACTCCCAGAAAGCAGAATAGGTGTCCTAGGTGGGTGGATCACGGGCGAGCGTCCACTGCGGGCATAAAACGCGGACCCCGAAGAAAGGGGTCAGTACGAAATATGTACTGAGTATGCAAAGCAAGAAATATAGTAACAGAATCATAATCAAAACAGAAGATACAAAAAATCAGTATAATATGCAAAATGTCAAATATTTAGTTTAAAAACATAAATCATGCATAGGCTCTTAGAACGATGGTCGCCCGCCTGTTGATGGCGCCATACCACATCATTGTTATACCCCGTAGTTTCGGTACGTTGAAATTCATTAGGCATTAGTTATTCAAGTGCAAACATCAGAGTTATGGTCAAGCAAATGCAAGATCATAGGTACTCGCGTTACAATTACAAGAGTCCGAGTTCGCGTAACAGGATATACGTGAAGTGGGAGATCAGTGAACTAAGGGAATTAAGCTTCCGAGGCTTTGAAGGAAAGTTGGGCAAGGTTGGAACAAAATTTTGGTCTAGCGGAAGAAAAAAATGTGTTTTAGTATATTAAGAGTTTTGGAGGAAACAAAAGTCTAAAGTGAAGTTCGGAAGGGAAGTCTAGTTCCCAACGCGACAAACCACTCCTAAGGCCCAAGGCCAAAACAGCAGCGAACGCGCCATCGGATATCGGGGATAATAACATATATATATATATATATTTTAAGGAGAGCATTTTCGCGTATTCGAAAATTTGGAAGTAACCTTGACTTATAAGGAATAAGGTCATGTTTGGATTTTTCTTAGTGTATGCCGGTTATGGAAACTTGAATGCGGAAACAATGGAGAAGGCCTAAGGGCAAATTTGGAATTTTGGAAATTTAATTCGGGAATTACAAAACAAGATTTTAGCCAATTGGGCTCCAAGAAATAAAATGAAAATGGAAGCCCAAGGAGGGGAGGCCCAACCGGCCATGCTTGGCCCAAACCCATTAAGTGGGCATGTGATGGTCATGTGCTTCATATTATATATATATGCATGACATCTCTAGAAATTTCAAGAGAACAAAAGGAAAAATCAAGAAAAAAGAAGAAGAGAGAATCGGCTAGAGAAAGAGAGAAAAGAAAAGGAAAGAAAAAAATTCTTGGAGTTAAATCCTTGGTTCAAAAATTCATTTCTTGTGAGATTATTAATGAGTGCAAGATTCTCTACGAAGTGATACAACTATTTTGGCAAGAGGACAACTTTAGTGGCAAGTGGAAGTTGAAGAGGAAAGGTAAGAATTAAATTCATATTCTTATGTTATGAAGTTTGGTTTATGTTGTAGTGTGTAGGGATGAAGGAAAAGCATGAAAATTTTGTGTGTTAGGGGTGTGTGCATGTTGGCCGTGAGTGTGTGTGGGTGTAGAAATAATATGAGTTGAATTTTATGTGGTAAATTAGTTGTAGTTATGGTGGAATTTGTATTAGAAATGAAAGTTGCATGAATTAGTGGAAGTTGAAAATTATAGTGTGGCCGTATGGTGTATGTTGATGATGGAAGGTGAACTAAATTTTGTTAGTATGTTAATTGTGTTGTTATGGCCTTATGAAGTAGATAAAAGAACAATGGCTTAAGTTAACATGAAGAAAGTTGTTGTTACGTTGTTGTCGGAAAGTATATGATTTTATATATATTATGTAATTGAGAAATGGAAGTTGTAAGATGTACATGGTGATTGTTGTAAGTGAAATTGGATGATAAAAATATGTCGTGAATATCTATGTTGAAATTTGGAGGTTTTGAATGGATTATGATTTTGGTGGAAAACTTGTATATTGTGTATACCTTATGTATGTTTGGTGAAAATGATATGAAAAGCTTCCGAATGGCATTGTAACGATTTTAGTTAGTAATGAATGTGAATATGATGGTATTGATTTGGACATGTGAAGTCGGAATGGAAGTTATTGTATTATGTTGGAAAGTGGGTTAGTTGTGTTATATTGTGTTTTATTGTGATTATTGATGTTGTTGTTGGGTTGTTGTTGGTTGTTTTGAGCCGAGTTGAATCTCGGGGTGTCATATTTATAGAGGAGGTCTTTGCCGAAATTTCGGTAGCCAAATGCTTAACCAAAGTTGAAATGTTAACTTGCATGAATAGTAATTGGTAAAGATGACCATTTGCAGTTTTTGGACGAAACGGGAATTGAGACTTGAGGAGCGTAAGGCACAACCAAGGTATGTAAAGCCTTCCCTATCTTTCTTTGGCATGTTCTGAGTGTAACAGGCTTGGAAGCGAGCCTTAATTGCACTTCGCGACTCACAATCCAAGATTGAAAATAGCGCCAAATCATTCGGTAAGATTGAACCAATTTCTTCTAAATTGACCTATAAGTATGTAACTCCCATAAATGGAGTCGAAAACACTCTAAGATGGTTATGGACGACTCCTAAGGTTTATTATCCATAATTTACGTATTTCACTATGGTTGGGTCCGAGATGGGCCCACAAAACCCGATACTCCGGTATGGCTCAAATTGATCTATTTACGTCCGTTCTTCATAAGTAACTCTTAATTATGTTTCCGTCCGCTAACTAATAAGTATTATGACTATCTTTACGAATCTTGATATTATTCGATTCGGACACTCGTTACGATATAATCGCCTACTCCGATTTGATCTACCGAACTATTTCGGTTTTATTAAGTACGTATGTCGGTCGGTATGTATATGGTTTCTCATTTGGATCTGTTCGTGGATGCCTCAACGCTTCCTTCTTGCGCCGGGCCGGGTTCGTGATTCGTGCACTTCACCGCATTATTCACCGCGTCCCTCGGATGTGCGGGCCGGGATCCGTCGTATCCGATTATGATCGATTATGATCCGATTATGTGATATTATGGGGATGGCGGCCGGGATGGCATTTGATACGATTCTCGTACGTCCACCGCGTCCCGTACTACGAGGGCGGGTTACGTACCGCGTCCCTTATTAAAGGGCGGGATCGATATATGATATGTATGTACGCGCGACTCGTATATGATTATGACTGCGTATGTTGATTGGATCATTACGCGTTTGTATGTCCGATTTGGATTCGACTACGTACGTATACAATTATACGTACGTACGATTTGGATTACGACTCCGTCCGACATTTACGTACGAGATCATCGCGCCCACATTACCTACGTACCTCTCGTCCGTATTGACACTCCATACGCTACATTCCCTAAATCGACATATTACGATTCGTACGTACGTACACTCGTAAGTCGACTCGCTATGAATCCGATTCGTCGTTATGATTTTACATATCCGATTTTACTCGATAATGATTATGTATGTTTTGTTTCCGCTTTACATACTCGGTACACTTTCGTATCGACCCCCGTTCTTCGGGGGGGGCTGTGTTACATGCCCACGGGTACAGAAGCGCCGCGCGATACGCCGCCAGTTTAGGACATCGGTTCTTGTTTGAAGAGCTCCCTTTGATCCGGATCGATACTTTTGGTATATATCTTCTCGTTGTTTGTATGTTACGTATATATATGATCATTTGGGTACGGCGGGGCCTGTCCCGTCTTCGATTCTTCGTATGTTAGAGGCTTGTAGACATGTACGTGGGTTTGTGGGTTGTCCGGTCGGTACGTATGTTCGAGTTTGCGACTGTACATTATGATAGCCTCGGCGGCTAGTGTACGGGTCTAAGTATGTTTATGTACGTATATTTCCGTGCGATGTATTTTATATACGTGCGAATTTATGTATGTTTAAATGGAATTAGCTATTTGGTACACGGATCGTAGGTAGGTACGTGTGGGTGTCCGGTTAGGACACCGATCGCGGCCGGGGTTACGGGGTTGGGTCGTGACAAAAGTGGTATCGAGCGGTCGGTTCTCGGAATGTACGCAGGCCGTGTCTAGTAGAGTCTTGTTTATCGGTGTGTTGGGCCCCACATCTATAAACGAGGAGGCTACGAGGACATCTAGGATGTTATGTTACCCTTTCTTGGAATCTTAGATCGTGCGTTAGGCCGCGTGTTATCGGGATGTTTTCCTTTCGACTGTTATGTTTTTCGGCGATGCCTCGAAGAAGGCGCGGCGACGGGCGCCGAAGGGCAAAGCGGTGCGGAGAGAGAGAGAGACTAGCGGGCTCGAGAGGGTTACTAGGGCCGCACCCGGGCTATGCCCCGATGTTGTGCCCCGGTCGGAGGGTTCGGCCACTCCGCCACCGGATGAGGCGGGGCGAGGCCCCTCGGCGGCTCCGGCGCCGCTCCCCGGCCGGGGCGGAGGACGGGGACGTTGAGGAGGCGGTCCGGTGACGACGATAGTGGGCGGACGGGCTCGCGGACGCGGACGGAGAGGTGATGATGATGACGGGCGTGATAGCACGAGGGTCGCGACTTTCGACATGTGGTCCCCCGAGTTCTTCGGGTCTAAGCCGACGAGGACCCTCGTGATTTTATTCGGCGGATGCGGCGCTCGTTGGGATTGGTCGGGCTTCGGCCAGGGTCTGTCGAGCTTGCTGCACATAGATTGCGGGATGTCGCCCTAAATTGGTATGAGTCCTGGGGGCTGTCCCGGGGTGAGAGTGCTCCCCCAGCCACGTGGGACGAATTTTCGGCTGCCTTCCTCCGCCACTTTTTACCACCAGAGCTGCGGCGGGCGAGAGTTGATCGGTTTTTGCAGATAAAGCAGAGGGCGGTCGGAGTATTCGAGTATAATTTGGAGTTTGATTCTACCGGCCCGATATGCGCGCGACGATTGTGGCCGATATGGAGGACCGGATGCCGGTACGTGATGGGGCGGACCCCTATTTGGTTGATTCTTTGCATGGCGATGGCGGCACGGGCGGTATGGACATCGCCGGTTGCGGGCTTATGCACGGGGTGTAGAGGGACCGACATAAGGAGGATCGGTCCTTGGCGAGAGATTATGATAGGAGGCGGCCCAAAGGGCCGGATCGCGGGGTATTCGGAGACTCCCGAGGCGGATGGCCTCGGCGGCGGCCGGTAGATTTCCCCCTCCGTCGGGCGGGGTGCACGGTCCGCGGCGGACGTTTCGATGATGCGGGTCCGTACGGGGCCGGCCGGGTTTCGAGCATCGGGCCGCGGATGAGTAGGGGTTCGGGTCGGTCTAGGCCACGTATGCCCGGTGTGCTTGTGTGGTAAGCCCCATCGGGGGGAGTGCTACCGCGCTACGGGCGCTGTATTTTTGTGGTAGTCCGGATCATCTTGTGAGAGAGTGCCCGTACAAGGGCGGTTCGGTGGCTCGGCCCGGCCCGGCGGGTCGATTCTTGGCTCATCTTCTCCTTCGGTGGCCCCGCGCCCCACGGGCGGGGTATGCCGGCGCCGGGGTCGCGGCAGGGGTCGCGGCGGAGCTCCTAGTTCGAGCGGTCCTTCGAACCGCATATACGCTTTGACTAGTCGGCAGGACCCAGATGCGTCGCCAAATGTGGACCCAGGTATGCAATTAATCTTTTTTCGAAAAATATGTGTATCTGATCTGTACTGTGTTCTGGTTAACTATATTCTGTATCTCTGATCGTGATTACGTACGCCACGTTTCTCGCCCCTGTGTTCGGTGAAACTCTGTTTACTATGCCTTAGTGCTTATGGATCTGATTACGTTTCTATTTAATATACCTCTGTGCGTCCGATTTCGGTCATAATTCCGTCCGATATACTTCGGTACGTCTGATTCTGACTTCAAATTTGTCCGATGGGGTCTGCGTACATCCGACTCGATATGACTACGTCGATATATTTACGTATGTACGCACGATCGCGGATCCGTCCGACATACGTCCGTACATCCGACCTCGACCGCGAATACGTACGGTATATGTGTCTATACGTCCGACTCGATTTCAAATCGGTCCGATAAATTTCTATACCTCTCGACTCGATTACAAACGTCGACCTATTTCTATGTGTCTGATTCTGACTACGGATTTATGTCTGACTTTGATTATGGACCCGACCGATATGCTTTTGTACGTCTGGCTCCGAATTTGAACTCGCTTTAGATAATCGTCGGAATATGATTCTGTCTGTCGCACCTTCGTGCTTCGATTCGAAATGGCTCCGATATGACTCCGTTTGATCTTCGGATTTCCGATCAAGATTCGTACGCCGTATGTCCGATTTGAGATTGTACGAGAAACCCTAATATGGTGATATGGAAGGAAGATGGATGAAGTTGAAAAATGAAGGTCTTTACAAGTTCTTCGATTAAATGCAAGTGTGTAGTTGCAAGAAGACCTTCCCCGAAGTGTTTGTAAAATCCATGAGGTTGAATTAACATTCGAGGACGAATGTTTTAAAGGGGGGGAGGATGTTATATCCGGCATTTTCGCGTATTCGAAAATTTGGAAGTAACCTTGACTTATAAGGAATAAGGTCATGTTTGGATTTTTCTTAGTGTATGCCGGTTATGGAAACTTGAATGCGGAAACAATGGAGAAGGCCTAAGGGCGAATTTGGAATTTTGGAATTTAATTCGGGAATTACAAAACAAGATTTTTGCCAATTGGGCTCCAAGAAATAAAATGAAAATGGAAGCCCAAGGAGGGGAGGCCCAACCGGCCATGCTTGGCCCAAACCCATTAAGTGGGCATATGATGGTCATGTGCTTCATATTATATATATATGCATGACATCTCTAGAAATTTCAAGAGAACAAAAGGAAAAATCAAGAAAAAAAAAAGAGAAGAGAGAATCGGCTAGAGAAAGAGAGAAAAGAAAAGGAAAGAAAAAAATTCTTGGAGTTAAATCCTTGGTTCAAAAATTCATTTCTTGTGAGATTATTAATGAGTGCAAGATTCTCTACGAAGTGATACAACTATTTTGGCAAGAGGACAACTTTAGTGGCAAGTGGAAGTTGAAGAGGAAAGGTAAGAATTAATTCATATTCTTATGTTATGAAGTTTGGTTTATGTTGTAGTGTGTAGGGATGAAGGAAAAGCATGAAAATTTTGTGTGTTAGGGGTGTGTGCATGTTGGCCGTGAGTGTGTGTGGGTGTAGAAATAATATGAGTTGAATTTTATGTGGTAAATTAGTTGTAGTTATGGTGGAATTTGTATTAGAAATGAAAGTTGCATGAATTAGTGGAAGTTGAAAATTATAGTGTGGCCGTATGGTGTATGTTGATGATGGAAGGTGAACTAAATTTTGTTAGTATGTTAATTGTGTTGTTATGGCCTTATGAAGTCGATAAAAGAATAATGGTTTAAGTTAACACGAAGAATTTGTTGTTACGTTGTTGTCGGAAAGTATATGATTTTATATATATTATGTAAATATGAAATGGAAGTGGTAAGATGCAAAGTATGATTGTTGTTAATAAAATTGGATGATAAAAATATGTCGTGAATATCTATGTTGAAATTTGGAGGTTTTGAATGGATTATGATTTTGGTGGAAAACTTGTATATTGTGTATACCTTATGTATGTTTGGTGAAAATGATATGAAAAGCTTCCGAATGGCATTGTAACGATTTTAGTTAGTAATGAATGTGAATATGATGGTATTGATTTGGACATGTGAAGTCGGAATGGAAGTTATTGTATTATGTTGGAAAGTGGGTTAGTTGTGTTATATTGTGTTTTATTGTGATTATTGATGTTGTTGTTGGGTTGTTGTTGGTTGTTTTGAGCCAAGTTGAATCTCGGGGTGTCATATTTATAGAGGAGGTCTTCTTGCCGAAATTTCGGTAGCCAAATGCTTAACCAAAGTTGAAATGTTAACTTGCATGAATAGTAATTGGTAAAGATGACCATTTGCGCTTTTGGACGAAACAAAAGAATTGAGATTTGAGGAGCGTAAGGAACAACCAAGGTATGTAAAGCCTTCCCTATCTTTCTTTGGCATGTTACGAGTGTAACAGGCTTGGAAGCGAGCCTTGATTGCACTTCTGCGACTCACAATCCAAGATTGAAAATAGCGCCAAATCATTCAGTAAGATTGAACCAATATCTTCTAAATTGACCTATAAGTATGTAACTCCCATAAATGGAGTCGAAAACACTCTAAGACG
Organism: Lycium ferocissimum; assembly: GCF_029784015.1. Classification (NCBI taxonomy): domain Eukaryota; kingdom Viridiplantae; phylum Streptophyta; class Magnoliopsida; order Solanales; family Solanaceae; genus Lycium; species Lycium ferocissimum. The sequence continues at coordinate 13,885 of NW_026721150.1, forward strand.
GTTATGGACGACTCCCTAAGGTTTATTATCCATAATTTACGTATTTCACTATGGTTGGGTCCGAGGTGGGCCCACAAAACCCTGATACTCCCGGTATGGCTCAAATTGATCTATTTCTGTCCGTTCTTCATAAGTAACTCCTAATTATGTTTCCGTCCGCTAACTAATGAGTATTATGACCATCTATCTGAATCTTGATATTAGTCCGATATCTGGAATGATTCTGGACACTCTGTTCTGATATAATCTGACTACTCTGATTTGATCTGTTTTCTGAACTGTTTCAGTTTTATTAAGTCTGTATGTCGGTCAGTATGCATATGGTTTCTCATTTGTCTGTTCGTGGATGCCTCAACGCTTCCTTCACTGCGCCCGGGCCAGGTTCTGTGATTCGTGCACTTCCACTGCATTATTCACCGCGTCCCTCGGATGTGCGGGCCGGGATCTGTCTGTATCTGATTATGATCTGATTATGATCTGATTATGTGATATTATGGGGATGGCGGCCAGGATGGCATTTGATCTGATTCTGTCTGTCCACCGCGTCCCGTACTACGAGGGCCGGGCTTCGTTACCGCGTCCCTTATTAAAGGGCCGGGATCTCGATTTATGATATGTATGTCCGTATATTCTTATAACTCGCATGCATGATTCTCGTGCGCGCCCGTATGTCCGAATTGGATCATGACTACGTTTGTCACACTTCCGGGAAATCGATTCGAACTCGATTCTCGTCCGTCACATTTCGTACGTCGATTCGGATTCGACTCCGTCCGTCGTGCTTCGAGTTCGGTTACGTTCGAGGATCCGTCGCCCACATTCTCGTGCCTCGGTCCGTATTGACACTCGCGTCCGCTACATTCCCTAAACCGACATATTACGATTCTCGTCCGTACACTCGTAAGTCCGACTCCGCTACGAATCCGATTCTCGTTCGTTATGATTTTACATATCCGACTCGATAATGATTATGTATATTTTATTTTCGCTTTACATACTCGGTACACCGGCCCCCTGTTCTTCTTCGGGGGCGCGCGCCACATGCCCGCGAGTACGAACGCGCCCGTGATACGCGCGCCGCAGGGACATCGGTTTCTTCGTCCGAAGAGCTCCCTTTGATCCAGGGCCGATACTTTTGGTATATATCTTCTCGTTGTTTGTATGTTACGTATATATGGTCATTTGGGTACGGCGGGGCCCCCGTCCCGTCTTCTTCTCGATTACGTTACGTATGTTAGAGGCACGTAGACTTGTACGTGGGTTTGCGGGTTGTCACCGGTCGTGTACGTATATTCGAGTTTGCGACTTTTCGTTATGATAGCCTCGGCGGCTGTGTGCTGTGTCTAAGTATGTTTATGTATGCATATATTTCCATGCGATGTACGTTATACCTCGTGCGAATTTATGTATGTTTAAATGGAATCGGCCGGGTTGGTACGCCTAAAGGACATATGAAGAGACATATGAGACATATGAAGAGACATGAAAGGTGGAGCAAGTCCTAAGAAGGACCCATAAGCCAAATATGGGCATAAGCCTTCCAAAAGGGCGATTTAAAGAAACATTTTCGGATGATCTGACTTGGAGGGGAAAAAACGGTATTATAAGTTTGGAATTTGGAAAAACACAAAGAATGAAAGTTGTAGATAATTGAAATAGCTTTCCAACCATAGGTCGTGGGCCCCCACACGATATCGGGATCAAGAGTTATGACCTTTTTACTGAACAAAGGCGCAGTCAGAAAAACTGAACCAGCGCGAACGCGCCCAAAGGGGGCGCGAACGCGCTGAAGGAAAAATAGGTCGGTCCAGGCAGAACCTGGACCGTTCTATAAAAGGGGGAGACCCCCTATTTTCGTCCCAAACCACCCAAAACCTTCCCAAAAACTCCAGAAAATTCCCCAACCACCCACCACCAATTTTTAACCCAAAACCAGGTATAATTCCCAAATTTCGGTCCAGACAGCGTATAGTTGCAACTACAAAATTGTGTATTAATGCGTTGTGGCTTAAGTTCAAGGTGAAGGAGTGAAGATATAGCATTATTATCACGGGAAAGGTATGAATCTCTTTCTATTTGTGTTCGTATTGATTTATTTACGAAGAAGGAGCTGTAAAATTGTGATAAAATGGTTATGTGATGGAATTATGGGACAAACACCATATGGGGCGTGTATGAAGTGTTTTGAAGTTGGAAATATTATGTTTAATGTTGGTATTGTTGTGATTGTGTTGGTTGTTGAATTGAGAATTCGGGCTAGGCATATAAACAGGAGAGATCTTTGCCCAAATTTCGTAAAATTAAGTGCTAGTCGAAATTGAAGTTTTAAGAATCTATGGCTAATGTTTGATACCAAATGATGTTATTTGTAGATTTTGGAGAAGCCGTGACGTAAGTTTGGATTAATTTAGGAAGCGGACGAGGTATGTGAAGCTTACTCTTTCTTTCTTTTGGCATGTCTTGGTTGCAAGTAGCCTAGAACACGAGCCTCGGGGCAACTCCATTCTTAAGATCCGAGCTTGGGTGCGATTCTTGTTCGTCTCTTAATGTTGGCTCTCTTAATACAGTCGAACCATGATTCTTATGTTTTTATATGATTTGATTTCCAATATTTCATAAAGACTTTTATTTCAAAAAAAAGTTCCGTAACTACGAACGATCGTAACTTTCAAAGACGAGCTCGGATCGCTTTGAAACGTTCGCGGGAGATTCCATAATGGATAAGGTCTCCAACTTTCATAAACGGACTCGGATTGGTTTGATACTCGTCCGTGGGCCCCGAGGTCTTCCTTTATGTAATGATAACGACTTTTGAAAGGATTTAGTGTAATGATCGCTTTACCCCTCGAGCGGCGATTACCTATTTCTCTATCGAGTTTATAATGACGATTATGCCCCTAAGTTCCATAAATTACGTCATATAGTTTAATACGTATTTATGAGTCCTAAAGTTCTATTTGATATGCCTTCAAACGACATTTGGAAGAAACCTGATTTGACTATCGCCTTTGTTTTTAAATAATGGTTCATTTTGATTAATTTGGCGAGTCTTTTGAAAATGTTTTAAACTGCATATAGTTTCTCACGACTCTACTCGTGCATTATGTTACTACATCCTTCACCGAGTCCCGGGCCGGTTATGTGTCGTGCGCACTTTGATAAATTCCGGAGTATGATGTGTTACGGTTCACCGAACTCCTCGTTAGAGGGCCGGGTTCCGTTTGGGGTTATCTTTGTGTTATTATGATGTGTTATGATGTGTGTCGGGGATTCGGAGATATGAAATCTTACGGAGTATGATGTGGTATGGCGCCATCGACAGGCGGGCGACCATCGTTCTAAGAGCCCTATGCATGATTTGTATTTTTATGAGTAAGCATTTTGATATTTTGGATATTGCATTTACTTTCTGTACTTCTGGTTTTGACTATGATCCTGATTACTATATTTCATGCTTTGCACACTCAGTACATATTCCGTACTGACCCCCTTTCTTCGGGGGCTGCGTTTCATGCCGCGCAGGTACAGGTATTCATTTTGGTGATCCGCCAGCTTAGGAGTTCCCTTCAGCTACTTTGGAGCGCTCCCCTGTTCTGGAGCCTATACTTTGATTCAGATTCCGTCATTGTGCATATGTATATGTTTATTCACGGGCACGGCGGGGCCCCGTCCCGTCATATGATGTCGTTATGACTCTTAGAGGTACGCATGTAGACATATATGTGTGGGTTATGGGTAGTTATTCGGTGTGTACGTGTAATTTGTGATTTGGACGTCCCCCTATACTACTATGATAGCCTTATCGGCTTATTTGTGGTATTATTCTTGGATTATGATGACGATATGTATATATCCGTACATTTGTGACAGCTTTGGGCGACGTTCAACTTGTCGTAAATATTTGTAATTTGTACACGGTATAAGCTACTTGTACGCTATTTCGGGTTAATGGTGTGTACGGGTGCCTAAGATCGGGCACTAGTCGCGGCCTACGGGGTTGGGTCGTGACAAAAGTGGTATCAGAGCGGTTCGTCCTCGGATTGTCTACAGACCGTGTCCGGTAGAGTCTTGTTTATGGTGTGAAGCCGGCCACACTCATAAACAGGAGGCTACGGGGCATTTAGGAATCAGTGACCTTTTTTTTCTGTCTTAGATCGTGCGATAGAGCCAAGTCATAGGAAATGAGATTCCTCGTACTAACCCTTGATTTCAGCAGGAGAGCGACATTGATAGAAGAAGGCGACTGATTATATTGGAAGCTGTGAAGCGCGCAGGTAAGTAAAGGCACGAAAGGTATATGTTGAATAAGGCATTGAAAGGTAAAGTTGAAAAATTGGAAAGGAAAGGCGGACAAGAAAATGGTAATAGGCGCAGTTCGGGTTGGACATACGAGGTAAGTCCATCATTTTCATACTATTATTGATGCTGGGAGCCCTGTGTGGCTGTGATATGATATGAATATATATATATAAATACGTTGGCCCTGTGAGGCATTGTTGGTATTTCTTGTGTACAGGTTTGAGATAGTAAGAAATATAGAGGAAACTCTGCCGAAATTTTTCCAGGAAATAAAACAAGAATGAGGTATGGGTTTGTAGTATGTCTTGAAAGGTCGTGTTAATAGCAAAGATAGAATTTGACTAAGTTGCAAGTACGGCTGACCTTGAAAAATAAGTTGACTACCGAATTGGTGGTAATGGTAATTAGGAGGTCGATACCGACAGGGTAAAAAGAATCTGGAAAGGGCTTGTGATATTAAGAGACGAGTTAGAAGAGTTCGGCAAAGCTCGATAGGGTGTTGTATTAAGGTACCAACTGAATTGATAAGCAGGGATAAATTATGACGAGATTATAGCTAGAAGAAATAATAGTATGATTGAGACAAGAGTAAAGAAAAAAAAATGGTGACGGATATGAATGTATAGATAGGACTGTTTGTGAGATATTAGGGATAAAAGTGACCAGAAAGAGCAAAAAGTTAAGAAGGGTGACACGATGAGGTTGATTGCGAACAGGATATTATGTGAATATAATAAGGATTGTGATGGAAATGAGCAAAGCCTAGCGAGGAAGCGACGAAGGGATATGACGTGATCCGTGTGACTAAAGTATGAAGGTGAGCTAGTAATAAAAAAAAAAAAAAGGGGGAGATGAAAATAAAGGCGGATGTGATAACAGTGCAGTAATAGATGATGACGGGTATGGCCGTGAACACGAGTAATACCAGTGACGGAACGGAGAAAGACCAGATGATAGAGGGACGAACAACGAAGTAGGGGCAGTGCTAGGAAGTAACTGGCATGATAGGAATATAAGAACAAATAGGGGTGAACAGAATATGATTTGAAAATAAGAAAGGGATGAGGTAGGAGCAATATTTCCGAAAATGTAGCGGTATTATAAAGCTCCTCGTGCGCAGAAAAGAATGGACATAGATTGGGGGAATATGGTAATGGGATACTAAAGGAGCACCCAAAATAGGCATAAATAAATGAGTACGAATAGGAAATGCAAGGAGAATACATAGTTATGAATTTAAGGTGCAGCACGACGACATGATGATAAGATAAGACCGTGATTGAGACGAACTTGGTATGTTTTGAGTAAGTTAGAACCCTGTGTTGGGTACACGGTAAGGAAAAAGGCATAAAGCACAAAGGGATACTGCGTGCACACGACTTCACCTCGAAAATAATGGAATCTTTAAGCGACAAAGATGGTAGGCTTAAGGAACAGATGATGCAAAATAATTCATCAAAAGAAATAGATGATATAAGTGGCGGTAAAGATACTATTCCAAGAGGACTTTGAACATTTGTCGCGGGAATATGAGTGCCACCTAACTGAGAATTTGGGATAATTACAAGTATTAGATAACTATTGGGTCGAAGTGAAAGACCCTTTTTAATTCGGCGTGAGATGTGTTATGAGGGCGTTTCGAAATCTGTCCAGACTTTAACTTACTCCAAATTATGTGCTGAAGGTCGTGCGACGAGGTTGACGCGGTCATATTAGCCTTAGAACGTCGCATTTCATCAGAGTCCCAAAGTTAAGCGTCTTTGGAGTGGGAGCAATTTTAGGATGGGTGACCCCCCTGGGAAGTTTTCTTAAAGTCTTACAAACTCAGTCGTGAGAAGCAAATGAGAAGCTCGGTTAATCTAAGGAATAATTAGAGTCTGCAGAGCGGGCAGAAACCTTGAGAGGTCGCGTAGAACGAGGCAGACTGAACCAGTGAAAATGGAGGGAGGTGCATTATAGCTTTAAAAACAGGGTAAGTTGAATAGCGTTCGAAATATTTTGTGAACAAGATGATAGCAATTATATATACGTATGTATATGATATCCCTTTATGGCTATGTTGGATCCCAGCAATCGATGTTGAGACATATTGGAAGATAGTAATTGGACAAGGTAACGAAGTTCAAGTGAGAAGAAAAATATAAATGGCACGGATGTTATAAGGCAAGTTGGTGCTGTTTTCACTACAGGTTAAGCTTGGAAAGTTCTAATGCAATGATATTAGGGAAAAGAAAGAAAGTGAGTAAATAAACGGCAAGGGAATCCAAATGCGGATAAAGGTGCCGCCTCATTGAGAGTGGAAATGCAGGCGGAAGGCGAAGTATAATCAGGTAATAGTGTAAGTACATCCCTAAAGGGGGGAAGCGAGTGCGAGAGATGCAAATGTAAGATGAAGACAATTGACACCACAACATCTTGGATACGGATACTTGGGCTACAGGTAAGACTCCTTGCTGAGACAAGTTAGTAGGATCTGGAAGAACTAATAGAGGGGTAGAAGTCAGGATGGTAATTGAGCTAGTGCCGAGGGTTAATAGTGGAGATCGTAAACGATACGACGTTGGAAAGTGGATGCTTAACAAGGGAGAAGACGACACGAGAACGATAACGAGTGACCCAAGAGGCGTCGTGAGAGACAACACTGCTGTACTGGATTAGAGGTTAAGATGTGGGCAATAGAGTGTCCGCTAATGATAGAAAATTTCCTATAGTAAGAAGCAAAAAAAAAAAAAAAAAAAAAAAAAAAAAAAAGAAAAAGAAGGAAAAGGAGCATGACAAGATAGGCTACCAGCGAATGATAGGACGGAAGGAATATGTGGGTCAGAGTGAATCAGGAGAAGGAAAGACCGTAACCAAGATTGAAAATATTTTATACAAGTCGTACAAGAGCAGTTATTCTACCTGTGAATATTTATATGCTAGGGATGAAACCAACTGAATACTTGATGAGAGGAGTTTGGACTCAGTGATAACGATATGGTTACGAGATTTTGGGTGCATTAAGGAAAGATGTAAAGACGGTTTAGGCTAAATTACCAAGATGGAATTAATACTGAGGACAACCAGGACCTGGCTATGGTTGGACCAAAGACTTATCCCGATACCGGTTGTAAGATAAGAGAGGCGAAGACACAATGAAACATAAAGAATAGTGAAGCCACGCTAAGGTATTTCTTGGGCTAATGGGAGCACCTTCGTATATTCGCATAAAGGTTGCAACATCATGTGTGACAGGAAAGTTCAGAGCAAGATCTGAGCAAAGGGACAATAGGAGGGTTTGAATTAAAGATAAAGAGACGACACGAGATAATGTGCCTAGAATGTTACAAGTTGTGTAAAGGGGGGTATAAGATGATCTAAGAAAGATGATCAGAACTAGCGGGCTACTAAGAGAGGGTGAATTTATGTGTCAAATTCTTTCAGGATGACACCGGCTGATGATAATTAAAGCAGGGGACGGCTATTAGCAGCTCAGAGACGACAGAAATCATATGACGACAATTTGCGTCGACACTTAGAATTCCAGACTAGCCAGTGGGTATGCGTGAAGATATCACCCATGAAAGGTATAATGAGATTCGACAAGAAGGAGAAGTTTAACCCGAGAGATATTGGATCTTATTACATTGTTCGTAGGGTAAGAAGGTTGCGTACTAAAGACGTGGCTTTTGTTAAGGTATTGTGACAGAACAATAACAGGGAGGAGATAATTTGAGAAGCTGAAGAAAAGATGAAGAAGAAATATGATTGGTAGATGAGACTGCATACTATAGTAACAAAGGAAACCCCCCGAGAACCTTATAAGACCTTATGCGACTAGTTTAACATTCGAGGACGAATGTTTTAAAGGGGGGAAGGATGTTATACCCCGTAGTTTCGGTACGTTGAAATTCATTAGGCATTAGCTATTCAAGTGCAAACATCAGAGTTATGGTCAAGGAAATGCAAGATCATAGGTACTCGCGTTACAATTACAAGAGTCCGAGTTCGCGTAACAGGATATACGTGAAGTGGGAGATCAGTGAACTAAGGGAATTAAGCTTCCGAGGCTTTGAAGGAAAGTTGGGCAAGGTTGGAACAAAAATTTTGGTCTAACTGGAAGAAAGAATGTGTTTTAGTATATTAAGAGTTTTGGAGGGAAACAAAAGTCTAAAGTGAAGTTCGGGAAGTCTAGTTCCCAACGCAACAAACCACTCCTCAATCGGACATCGGGGTAAGGAGATATGGACGTTACAAGTCGGGCTGGCAGACAGGAAAATGCTCTGCGCGAACGCGCCTGGGAGTGGCGCGAACGCGCAGAAGGCCAAGGGCCAAAACAGCGCGAACGCGCCACTATGAGGCGCGAACGCGCTGAACAAATTATAAGCCCGGGTTCAGGATGAAGGCTATATTATAAGAATGTGATAATATATATATATATATGACATTTGGAGACCATATGGGGTGAATTGGTTCGTATGACACTTAATGAGAAACCCTCGTTGATGCACGCTAAGTGGGGTCCACACGTCAGAGTTTTATAAAGGACATATGAAGAGACATATGAGTAGTGCATGAAAGGTGGAGCAAGTCCTAAGAAGGACCCATAAGCCAAATATGGGCATAAGCCTTCCAAAAGGGCGATTTAAAGAAACATTTTCGGATGATCTGACTTGGAGGGGTAAAAACGGTATTATAAGTTTGGAATTTGGAAAAACACAAAGAATGAAAGTTGTAGATAATTGAAATAGATTTCCAACCATAGGTCGTGGGCCCCCACACGATATCGGGATCAAGAGTTATGACCTTTTTACTGAATAAAGGCGCGGTCGAAACCCGCCGGCGAACGCGCCAACGGGGCGCGAACGCGCTGAAGGAAAAATAGGTCGGTCGAGGCAGAACCGGACCGTTCTATAAAAGGGGAGACCCCTATTTTCGTCCCAAACCACCCAAAACCTTCCCAAAAACTCCAGAAAATTCCCCAACCACCCACCACCAATTTTTAACCCAAAACCGGTATAATTCCCAAATTTCGGTCCAGACAGCGTATAGTTGCAACTACAAAATTGTGTATTAATGCGTTGTGGCTTAAGTTCAAGGTGAAGGAGTGAAGATATAGCATTATTATCGCGGGAAAGGTATGAATCTCTTTCTATTTGTGTTCGTATTGATTTATTTACGAAGAAGGAGCTGTAAAATTGTGATAAAATGGTTATGTGATGGAATTATGGGACAAACACCATATGGGGCGTGTATGAAGTGTTTTGAAGTTGGAAATATTATGTTTAATGTTGGTATTGTTGTGATTGTGTTGGTTGTTGAATTGAGAATTCGGGCTAGGCATATAAACAGGGGAGATCTTTGCCCAAATTTACGTAAAATTAAGTGCTAGTCGAAATTGAAGTTTTAAGAATCTATGGCTAATGTTTGATACCAAATGATGTTATTGTAGATTTTGGAGAAGCCGTGACGTAAGTTTGGATTAATTTAGGAAGCGGACGAGGTATGTGAAGCTTACTCTTTCTTTCTTTTGGCATGTCTTGGTTGCAAATAGCCTAGAACACGAGCCTCGGGGCAACTCCATTCTTAAGATCCGAGCTTGGGTGCGATTCTTGTTCGTCTCTTAATGTTGGCTCTCTTAATACAGTCGAACCATGATTCTTATGTTTTTATATGATTTGATTTCCAATATTTCATAAAGACTTTTATTTCAAAAAAAGTTCCGTAACTACGAACGATCGTAACTTTCAAAGACGAGCTCGGATTGCTTTGAAACGTTCGCGGGAGATTCCATAATGGATAAGGTCTCCAACTTTCATAAACGGACTCGGATTGGTTTGATACTCGTCCGTGGGCCCCGAGGTCTTCCTTTATGTAATGATAACGACTTTTGAAAGGATTTAGTGTAATGATCGCCTTACCCCTCGAGCGGCGATTACCTATTTCTCTATCGAGTTTATAATGACGATTATGCCCCTAAGTTCCATAAATTACGTCATATAGTTTAATACGTATTTATGAGTCCTAAAGTTCTATTTGATATGCCTTCAAACGACATTTGGAAGAAACTTGATTTGACTATCGCCTTGTTTTTAAATAATGGTTCATTTTGATTAATTTGGCGAGTCTTTTGAAAATGTTTTAAACTGCATATAGTTGCTCACGACTCTACTCGTGCATTATGTTACTACATCCTTCACCGAGTCCCGGGCCGGTTATGTGTCGTGCGCACTTTGATAAATTCCGGAGTATGATGTGTTACGGTTCACCGAGCTCCTCGTTAGAGGGCCGGGTTCCGTTTGGTGTTATGCTGTGTTATTATGATGTGTTATGATGTGTGTCGGGGATTCGGAGATATGAAATCTTCTGGAGTATGATGTGGTATGGCGCCATCGACAGGCGGGCGACCATCATTCTAAGAGCCCTACGCATGAATTGTATTTTTATGAGTAAGCATTTTGATATTTTGGATATTGCATTTACTTTCTGTACTTCTGGTTTTGACTATGATCCTGATTACTATATTTCATGCTTTGCACACTCAGTACATATTCCGTACTGACCCCCTTTCTTCGGGGGCTGCGTTTCATGCCGCGCAGGTACAGGTATTCATTTTGGTGATCCGCCAGCTTAGGAGTTCCCTTCAGCTACTTTGGAGCGCTCCCTTGTTCTGGAGCCTATACTTTGATTTAGATTCCGTCATTGTGCATATGTATATGTTTATTCACGGCACGGCGGGGCCCGTCCCGTCATAGGATTCTTGTTATGACTCTTAGAGGTCTGTAGACATATATGTGTGGGTTATGGGTATTCACTGTTCAGTCGTGTCTGTGTAATTTGTGATTTGGACGTCCCCCTATACTATGATAGCCTTATCGGCTTATTTGTGGTATTATCTGTTGGATTATGATGACGATATGTATATCTGTATATTTGTGACAGCTTTGGGGCGACGTTCAACTTGTCTGTAAATATTTGTAATTTGTACACGGTATAAGCTACTTGTACGCTATTTCGGGTTAATGGGTGTGTACGGGTGCCCAGATCGGGCACTAGTCGCGGCCTACGGGGTTGGGTCGTGACACATAGAATTAATGAGAGTTTAATGATGTTTTGAAGAAGAGCTATAACAACCCTTAGATTGGTATTGAGGTGTTAAGAAGGTTTCATAAGGATTGGAGATCAAACGAGTCAACGAGAATGATTTCGGAAGAACTGGGCATTATACGGCCCAACATACTGGCCGTATAAATTATACTGGCCGTATGTCTGGCCGTATAATCAGCCCAGGATGGCACATCTCACTGGACCAGATCTACGGCCAGACATACGGTCAGTATAATTTATACGGACCATATGTTGGTTCGTATAATCTGGTCGGGGCAGATTTTAATGTTGATTTAAGGGACCCAAGTTCATTTATTTTCATTTCATTTTCACTTCTCAACTCAAGAACACTCTAGAACTTCTCCATTCTTCATCCACAAGAACCCAAGAGAAATTGATGATCAACTTCATCAAACCAACAAAATCAAGTGTGAGAAACTCATTGAAGTTCATCTAAGCCAAGAAATCCCAATGGAAGTGAATTAGGGTTTTGGTGCAAGAAGAGTATTTCCACTCAAGGCATGTTCCTACACTATCTAAGGTAAGTTTTATGGTATTCTCATATTGTTTAAAGTATTGAAAAGTTGAAACACTTGGATTGAAGAAGGAAATAGGAAATGGGTCATAAATGTGGGAATAGTGTCATTGTTGAGCCATAGCTTGGATTGAGTCATGATTATTGATATGTTGTGATTGTAAGTAAGTTATGAATGACATTTATAACATGGGATAAGCATGATATGTGAAAGAATGCGATAGTGAACTATGATCATGATTATGGAGAATTGAAGTGACATTGTGAAATGTGGATAATATAGATGAATGATGATTGTTGCTTATGATATTGTGAATGTTGTTATGAATGTTTGGGAGTTGATATGGAATATGGGGAAAGATATATAAACAAAGGAAATGCTGCCCAATTTTCTCTGCTTTAGTAAGCACGTTCATATAATCGAGTAGCTAATGTTAATGCGAATTCTCTTGAAGGTAGAAACGTGGGCGTTGAAGGAGAACGAGCAAGCGATAGAATAGTTAAACGAAAATGGTATGTGAGGCTATTCCTTTATTTCTAAGGCATGAATCTTATGGCATGATTTTCCTCCTCCTACAAGAATTTCCTACATTCTGGAAAAACTAAGAGTCTATGTTCATGACTAGCCATATGAGATAAGAGATATATTATGAGCACGATAATGATGATGATGAGCTTAAGTCTAAAGATTCTAGAGTTCATGATATGATGTTCCTACAAAGCTAATGATGTTATCTATAATCCACTGATGTTGTTTATTATATACACTCACCTTATATGCTAATTCCTTCAAGGTGAGGCAGAATGCTTATAAATGCTCCATAATGAAATCGGGGGTTTACGACCTTATGTCACCCCGATAAAGTACAGTTGTCTTTGAGTTTCTATGCATGTATTATGATGAGTACATGATGATGATATTACACCGCGCCTATATGGCCGGGCAGACACCGCTAAGGCGGGCAGCGTATACACCATGTCTAGATGGCATGGGCAGACACCACTAGTGGGCGGCATGAGATGGTACCTCGGACGCGGGAGGCCTGGACGAGGGCAAACGATTATCACACCGTACCTATATGGTCGGGCAGCTTATACATATATACATACATGATATGATGATGATTATGCAGTAAGCCAGCATGCTTTATTTCTTTTATAATTGACAGTCAGTTATAGATTGCTCCTCATTTGATGCTTCCTTATTTCATTAACGTATTATTATTGTTTATGCCTTACATACTCAGTACAATGTTTGTGCTGGTGTCCATATTCTTTTGACGCTGTGTTCATGCCCACAGGTAGACAGGGAGGTGATCCAGACTCGTAGGAGCTATTAGCTGATATTGAGAGCACTCCATTGTCCCGGAGGTGCCACTGACTTATTCTTTTGTGTATATATATTTTGGGCATGACGGGGTCCTGTCCCGTCCATATGTCTAGTACTCTAGTAGAGGCTCGTAGATACGTAGTGTGGGTAATATGGTCTCACAGTTTCTCATCGTATGTATATATTATTTTGATAGCTGAAGGGCTTATGTATATAAAGGTAAATATGTTTCAAATGAAAATATTTTCCTATGATTATGAGCATAAGAAATATGAATGAACGCAGGGTGAGTAATAGAATGAGTGGTGCTCGATGGTCAGCCCCGGGTACCTGTCATGGCCCTAGTCGGGTCGTGACATTAAGGTTAGTTTTATGTTTATTTTAGGTTATTAAAAGTATTGAGATGTTGAAAGACTAGGATTATGGAAGGGAGGAAAATATGGAGTACAAACAAGAAATTAGTAATATTCTTGGATCATGACTAGACTTAAATCATAGTTCTGGATATGTAATCAGTATAATCTTGATATGAATATTATTAAAGATGTTGTAGAGGCATTGTATGTGTATGGATACGGTATAGTGCCATAGTTAGGGTTATGAAGGAGTTTGATAGGGACTGTTGAGGATTTAATAATGTCTAGCTTGATGAAGCTATTGATTAAAATATTGTGGGTGTTGTTATTGATGTTGGGAGTTGCTTATTACGTGGAAGAAGTCATCGAAATAAAGGAGATGTTACCCAATTTTCGTTAGCTTTAGCTTAAGCTTAAGTATGTTTTCGATTATCTAACTTTAGTACGAACTCTCTTGAATGTAGAAACGTGAATATTGGAGGGAAGCGTTCAAGTGATAAAGTTAGCAAAACGTAAAGGTATGTAAGGCTAGTCCCTTCTTTCTAAGGCATTATTCCTATGACATGGCTTCCTTCATCTTTCCATGACCTTCTTACATTCCGGAAAATATGAGTTAATGTTTATAAAGAGCTTCCTATGAGATAAAGATAAGAAATATGTTATGAAATTGATAATGATGATGATGAGTCTAAGCCTAGAGATCCTACAGCCCATGATATGATATTTCCACGAAGCAAATGATCCTTGTACGATTCTTTGATGTTATTCATTAGTGCTAGACCCACCTTATGATTACCCCATAATGGAATCGGGGGTTCTCGACCTTACGTCACCCCAATAGAGTTGTAGCATCTAATTGATTTCTTATGCATGCTTCATGGTAAGTATATGATGATAATGATTACACCGTGCCTAGATGGCCGGACATGTCACCGCGAAGGCGAGCTGCATATGATTACACCGTGCCTAGATGGTCGGACATGTCACCGCGAAGGCGGGCTGCATATGATTACACCGTGCCTAGATGGCCATACATGACACCACTAGTGGGCAGCGTGTGATGGTTACCCGGACGCGGGTTAACGATGATGGTATATGTGACATGCATAACATGTGTTTTCTTTTAAAGGTTAAGCAGGTTATATCTTCGCTTCATGTTTCATGATTTCTTTACAATGTTAGTATTATTCATGCCTTACATACTCAGTACTTTATTCGTACTGACATCCTTTTCTTGGACGCTGTGTTCATGCCCATAGGTAGACAGGGAGGTGGCCCAAATTCGTAGGAGCTATTCAGCCGGCTTACAGGAGCACCCCACTATTTCAGAGGTGCCATTTTTTGGAGATATTATTTTGGTGCATATATTTGGGCAGGACGGGGTCCTGTCCCGTCTTTATGTCTAGTACTCTGGTAGAGGCTCGTAGATACGTACGTGTGAGGGCTACTCATACAAATATTTCCACAAGGGCCATTCGTGCAAACATTGCCGTGAGGGTCATTCATACAAACATGCCTTGACGGCCATTCATACAAGCATTTCCACAAGGGCCATTCATACAAACATTGCCGTGAGGGCCATTCATTCAAATATTTCCTCGAGGGCCATTGATTCCAATATGCCGTGAGGGCCATTCATTCAAACATTGTCGCAAGCGCCATTCACACAACCATACCGCAATGGCCATTCATTCAAGCATTTCCGCGAGAGCCATTCTTACAAACATGCCCCAAAGGCCATTCATTCAAGAATTTTTCGCGAGGGCCATTCATACGAACATTTCCACGAGGGCCATTCATATAAACATGCTGCGAAGGCCATTCATACAAATATGCCGCGAGGGCTATTCATACAAACATTGCCGTGAGGGCTATTTATTCAAACATTGCCGGGAGGACCATTCATTCAAACATTGCCACGAGGGCCATTCATGTAAACATTGTCGCGAGGGCCTTTCATACAAACATTGCCGCGAGGGCCATTCATACAAACATTCTTTGCGAGGGCCACTCATACAAACATTGTTGCGAGGGTCATTCATACAAATATTGCCGCGAGGGCTATTCATTCAAACATTGCCGCGAGGGCCATTCATACAGGTATTGCCTCGAGGGAAATTCATACAAACATTGCCGCGAGGGCCATTTATACAAACATTACAGCGAAGGCCATTCATACAAACATTGCCGTGAGGGCTATTTATACCAAACTGCCGCGAGGGCCATCAAACCAGGCGAAGTGGTCAAAGACAAAGCCACAGGACCAAGATGGTCATGTAATTTCAAGCAGGGCCACACAGGTCGCAACCTATGTACAGTACCAAGCAGGTGTCAACAAAAACAAACTGAGTGGTAAAAAGCAAAAATAGGACCAAGAAGTCCACCACAATGTTACCCAGCAGATGAAATGCAGGTTTAGCAGCCACCAGGGAAAAGAGCAGGCTGATCAAGACCAAATTCAGATGCATGCGGAGCAAACGTGGACCTTTTTCTTATGCAGTCGGTCGAGATAGGGCATGAGAGTCAAGCTCACCGGGCATGACTTGGAATATCGCTCCACCTCATGCTCAGCCACACAAACTTGTTTAAATTTTCCTGCCACCAGTCAAGCACACACCAGTACACACAAAGGTATTCCCGTATAAGGGATACCCTTTTCCTCCTATCGAGTCGAACTACAAGTGACTTGATTCCCAAGACCAGGGATATGTAGGACGACTCTATACTAGATAGTCAGTCACACTCCAACCAATCACCCCAGACTTCTCGATTTTGATAACCGGGAAATTTGAGATTTACTTAAATGTGCATTTAGGAATCCAGTTGAGTCGAACTTCAAGTGGCCTGAATTCTCATGTAACCTAAGATATGTAGGAAACCCATAAATCAGGGTCCGGCCATATATGTGAAAATTGCATGAAAAATAGAGGTAGTCTGGAGTGGGTCAGTAAAAAATCAAGAAAAGTCAAATTTCGTTGCTCAGGGATGGTTCCGCCATTCCCGAACAGCGAACGAAAAGCTGTTGACACCTAATTTTTGACCTCCCGTAATTTATTTTAATTACCTAGAGTCCTTGGATATCAAACGGAGTGAAATGTACATTTTTTATAAGTCAAAATGATTTTGCAAAATTATTTCAATAGTATTTTGCCATTTCATTTAGCAAAATAACTTCAAATATATATTGTAAATCATTTAAAAAATAATATATATTTTTTTATAAATAATATGAAGCATTTGCCAAGTTTAATCAGAAGACAATTTAAAAAAATTATTTAATTAATTGTTAAAATTATTGAAGGTTTAATTAGTAAGTATTTTACTCCGTTTCATTCAAGTAATCCAATTAAATAAGTTAACCATTTTACCCCTCAAATCTTAATTCTACATAATTAATTTGTATTTATGCATTTTTTTTTTAGATTTAATCATAATTAATTAAGTGCTTATTTGTGGTTATATTTATAAATTACTATGTGTTTAAATGTGGCCATAATTGAAAACAACCAATTCCATGATTTAAGTTCAATCAAGGTCATAGTTGCAATTTAAAGTCTTTTTACAAATTAATCATTCCTTTAATTTAATTAACCGGAAAACTAGGTAGTTTTGGCCATAACTTAAAGTGACTAGTTGATAGACATTTATAATTGTTGTCATTTTATTAAAAATTTGTGTTTTTTGCCCCTGCGTATACACATGTATACATGCATATACACATATACATATGTATATCGTGCATACATAAGTTAAATCCTATCCTCCCCCTCTCCCCCCCCCCCCCCCCCCTTCTCTCTTCTTTTTGGCCAAGCCCAGTCCATTAATGGACTGACCCGGCCCAATCTGTCATTTATACACAAACAACAACATACAAACAGACCCTGAGGGTCTCATTTGTAAAAAGCTCAGTGTTCCACAACGAAACCTAGCCGCCCCATCTCCCTCTCTCTCTCTCTTAACGTGACACATTGCCGGAAGTGGCAATTTCGAAAGGCCCACATTGGCAATGTGGTTATTGTGTGGTTGAGAATGGTAAGAGCATTTATTGCTCTGCCCTTTCTCAACCAAAACCACCAAGACCCGACCCAAATAAGGTATTACCTCCCCTTTTCTTGCCTTTTCTGTATTCATGACCCTATTTCACTAAGTCATGTAGGCACCTATCTTTTGTACCTCGGTAGGCGAACCCTTATCCCAACATTCACAAAAGATAGAAAAATAGTGGAAGAAAGTAAAGTAAAGTAAGTCTCATGGATATAATATAAATATGTGCGGAAGTAAATGAAATCCACTCTAGTATCTGGTCTGGTTATACAAGAGAATCTAACTAAATACTACAAATATGAATAATAATAATTCATCAATAGTCTCAAAATCATGTCTTAGAACGAAAAGCAAGACATAATAATAGAAACCGTCTTCGGGCAGTGAACGTCCTCATGCTCACCGTAAGAGACGCGAATCAGTAATCCATTAATATAAACCACGAGAGGTAAAAGTAGATCTATCCAGGTACTCTGCATTTATAAAAGAATGTAGCAAGTGTAGGTCAGTACAAATAACAAGTACTGGTAGGTATCATAGGACGTCCTCAGTTAGCTAACATATATACATAAAGTAAATGAAAGATAGGCATGCTCACAATCAAGTACAAGTATAATACAGTCTCATCAATACACGTCGAATCCTCAAGTATCAACAATCCAGATCAGTATTCAAATCACCAGCTACCAACAAGGTTCCATAACCGATCAAGCCTATAGTGAAATATCTAAACCCAAGTATTCCTAATCTCATCATATCTGATTAAGCCTATTGTTAATGCATCTGATCCCAAGTGTTCAATCAAGTATCTGATCAAGTATCCACAACACAAATACAGTCCAATCACAATGATGATAACAAGTGCAATGCAATGATATGAATGCAATGGCCATATATCGGTACCGTGTACACACATGCCTCGAGCGAAACATCACGTCTCGACTGTTATGACCCATAAGGGACCCGCAAACTCCATGTACCATGTCGCTCTGGAACTCATCAGATCACACACACAATCACAATATAGGCTACATTGTCACCCCCTATCAAATGTGCCACATATATATATATATGAATTGTCACAACATAGGCCACATCGTCACCCCCAGTCAAATGTGCCTTATATATATATATTTATATATAGGCCACATCATCATAGATCGACCATTTGCATAAGAATTTAAGGACGGATTTCCATCTTCCGAGGATGATTGAGATAAGAAAGTTCATTTACGAATTGGAATCGACATTCCAATTTGAATAAAGTCGCAAGAGAGAATGAAAGAGTTGGAAGTTTCCTAAATGTCCTATAGCCTCTCGTAGATAAGTATGGAGCTCATCGTACCGATCCACGAGACTCTACCACACACGCTTTTATATTATAGATCGGGTAACCCAGAGCTCTGATACTAACTTCTAATACCCTATTGCTGCTGAAACGTTGACCTGCTAATGGTACACCAGTGTCACGCACACCATCATAAAGTCTTGGCGAAGATGAGGTTTTAACCAAGCCGATCATATCATCGAGCAACCCAACGCTGGATCATGGAGACCAAGTAACCCTCTGAACTATCTTTCCCATTTTTCACGAACTCTAGCCATAAACGAGTCTAATCGCGACTCCACACAATTGAATCCTCAGGGCATGACTAGAAACTAAACTTGATCACGTGCCCGAATCAAAATAACACAACTCGTACCATACCACGACGGATTTCCATCTTCCGAGGATGATTGAGATAAGAAAGTTCATTTACGAATTGGAATCGACATTCCAATTTGAATAAAGTCGCAAGAGAGAATGAAAGAGTTGGAAGTTTTCAAATGTCCTATAGCCTCTCGTAGATAAGTATGGAGCTCATCGACCGATCCACGAGACTCTACCACACACGCTTTTATATTATAGATCGGGAGCTACGATACTAACTTCTAATACCCTATGAAACGTTGACCTAATGGTACACAGTGTCACGCACACCATCATAAAGTCTTGGCGAAGATGAGGGCCGATCATATCATCGAGCCTTTCCGGATCATGGAGACCAAGTTCCGAACTATCTTTCCCATTTTTCACGAACTCTAGCCATAAACGAGTCTAATCGCGACTCCACACAATTGAATCCTCAGGGCATGACTAGAAACTAAACTTGATCACGTGCCCGAATCAAAATAACACAACTCGTACCATACCACGACATGTCAATCCCTTTTTATTTGAAACACATAAGCTGAGTAATAACACCACTAGTAGAGGGATCTAGCCAGTCTTTCCATAATGAATACAAGGTTCCCCACCTTAGTCCACCACTGACCTCTATTAGTCTATGACATAACCGAACATACCAGCGCATTCATAAACTCTCAAGCCCACTCTACATTGTACAATCGTAACCAAGGTCTCACATTACTAAATCTTGTTTCCACGATTTTTTTTCTGCCCTTAACCTCGAAGACACAAATCAACCACTCAAATCCACTCGATCCTCTAAACTAATCATCCATCTAAGGCAACGAACCGCAAAACGATATCAATATTTCTCCTCCAATCTAAGTGGAACAACCAGTAACTCCACAAGTCATTAGCTCAAGGCATACGCCCATATTTGAAGCCATTACCGAACTTACACTTGTTCTCATATACCATATATACAGACATACATAAAAACACGCTATGAACGCACTCGTGGCCTCAAAATTTCCCATGGAGGTCTCGTTGACTGAGTCAAACCTCGATGCCTCAAAACTAACTTCCCACCCTAAGTCCCAAAATGCACCCGAGTGCATTAGGAACCGAATATACATGCAAATTCTATATGGCCATCTAGACCTCTCAAAATTAACGAATTTCTGATAAAGGTCCATTTATCTAAAAGTCAACTTCGAGTCCACCATTTTTTGCATTTAATCCAAATTTTCCAAAACTTACCCAAATCAACTCTGATGACCTTGAGAAGAGTGTCAATGGTCCTCGGGGGTCAAATATGAGCCAATAAAGCTCGAAAAGGGATCAAAAGGCTCGAAAACGTAATAATGATCAAACAGGTCATTACATTAAATACCGATTAAATAATCGCCCGTCTTCAATCGACAAGGAATAAAGGACGTGAAGGTGCTTGAACTGGCAACAACTGGGATATATCTAACACATATTAGGCTCCTCCTAATAGGAAGGATTCCCATCACACAAAGCTAAATCTCAATGAATGAAACAGGAACCATCAGAATGGTACTTCTCCAACATAGAAACATGGAAAATCAGATGAACACCCGACAAGCCCGGTGAAAACTAACTCATGGAACAAATGATCAAAGTAACGGATAGTCTCAAACAGGACAAAACACCTCGGGCTCCCTTTACCAGTCACAACTCTCTAAACTTAGCTCAAGATCCAATCCTCATATCTCTGTTGTCGAATTTTTCTTCACAACTGATCCTCGAATGAACGAATTGCTTTTACTCGAATTCTCTGATTTGATAAAATCGTAACTCGGAACGTGATAAATAGTCCCCACAAACACTTTCCTAAATAAACGCAATCCTCTAAAACATGGTCACAAACCATAGCCCATTCTGAACCGATAAAATACTCTAATTCCGCTAAATCTTTCTCCCACATCTTCTAGAGTCCTTACTCGCACCATGATTTCTTAGAAATACATGAACACACACCACAAGCCTGAAATAAGTCCTTGATTCACCTGAGTCCTCTACGCAATTCCATCAAAACTAACCTTATTGTCAGCCAACTCAGCTAGTGATAAGCATATTTGTTGAACCGACATGTTGAGATTTGTAAGAAGTGGCTTGGTGGTACACCATTGGATAAGTTTCGTAACATTCTATAGTGGATGAGTTAGCCTGCTTTAAGAAGAAAGGAATTGTGGAATTCCTATCATGTGAGGACTAGAGTTGTATTTTTGAGGTGAGGCCTTACTCGTGGTAATATTTTATGTGGCAAGTAATAATTGGCTAGACAGTTTGGGTGAGCGCTTTTTGTTATCAAAGACTCGGGGATAGTTGTGTGAGATTTAGATCGACAGTGAAAGATTGGATATTTTCGAATATTAATGGGCAAAATGAGGTGATATAATGAGAGGTTCGATGGTTAAGTTATTATTATATGAGGCTTCGAGTTTAGCATGGAAGGGTTCAGGGTTGTATCAAAATTACATAGAGGACTCAGGTGAATCAAGGATTCATTTCTGGCAAGAGTAAGTCATGGTTTCAGACTTATAGTATCTAGTTAGAGGCTCTTGTATGGTTAGACCAGACTCTGGGTAGATTTGTTGTATTTCCTTAGTTCCTCATATTTCTATATCATTATCGTCAGACTTACATATTTTATCTCTTCCGCTTATTTATTCATGATTTTATGATTTTTGGGGTAAGAGTTCACCTACCGAGGTGGGAAAGGTAGGTGCCCACGCGACTTAGTGAAATTGGGTCCTGATAACCCGTTTTGTCATTACTGTGAATTTTGAGAAATTCACAACCTTAACCTCCTTAAAAACACATCTGGATCCTTACGCTCTTAAAATCGCTAACTTGATCGGTTTAGTCATGTGAATCGCGTGTCAAATATTGAATTTGGGCCACTAGGCCCAGTTCTGCCGCCATAGGGACCGACTTGCCACCCCAGCACTGGTGCCACAACAGTATAAAGCTCTACTGAAGTGGAGTGAAGGATTATTAATAGACCGTCCCAGCGATGGGACTACCGCTGAAGCGGTGCTGCCATAGCGACCATTAGACAGCCACAGCGGTTGACGGGTAGTTATTTCCCTATTTAAAACCCATTTGTTGACTTGACCTAATATTTATTTACTCAAGTTACAGCCGCCATCTGGAGATATTTTTAGCTCCTTAAGACCAAAATGTTGGGAAGGTAATCTCCTTAATTCCCTCATTTCTTCTCCTTTAATTTCCCCTTTCCTTCTTACACCAATTTTGATTATTAAAGCTTTAAATGAAGGTTCTTTCTTCAAAATGCTTATGAGGTCCACGGGGAATTGTAGTAATGATTGTCATAGAATAATTAGCAGCTCTAAGATGGCTTCCTTGTCGCAAGAATTAGTTTAGTAACAAATTATAAACCCAAATCAAGCTATTTCTCAAATGGGTTAAGTTGCTAAGTTGCCAATAATGTCTCATATGAATGAATGAGGTAAGTTTGATTTCGGTAAAATCTTGTTTTCCTTAAAAGAGGTGTAATAGCATAAGCAATAATCTAGATTGAGTATGTTGGAAATGATGATTTTACCCTATGACCGATTTCTTCAATTGTTGCTTACTCAAATGTATCCATTGTTCTTAGACCTCCTGGATCTACAAATTCCCTACGAAGATGGAAGATGGAATCCAAGTGGATGTTCAAACACCTGTTCAGCCTAAGCTAGGTTACAATTTCCTTTATTGGTAGACTCCGGTTAGGCTTACATAATTATTGTATTAGATGAAACGGAGAATGCAATTATAGGATTTTGGAGTTTGGGATGGAAATCTTGGGTTGGTACTGTTATGTGCATTATGTGCTCGGGCTTGTGGCCTGTAGATTTCCTAGGTTCGTGTATTGGTGTTCCTTTGCGTATTGGTGGATTTCATGTGGCTTGGAAGACTAGTTGTTTGGTACTTGAATTGTTATGTTCTATTCATGAGGAATTCCCGTATGATGTGCATAACCATGTCCTGTGTTAATTAATATTGAATAATAAATTGGTATTGGAAGTGATAAACATGCCAAAGAACATTAAATGATTATAGACTGGATGTTTAGTAGTTGATGCCATTAGAAGCTTAGTTATCATATATTGATGTCGTGAGGAAGTAAAGGAATAAGATGATATTGTTATTGTGATTTTTTCCGTGCTGGGCATTGGTGACTATTGTTAATCTCGTTCATGATATTGTAGTATCCTACTTGTTGTCCTTTGAGATGAAGATAATGATTCCATTATGGCTTATTGTGTAGCCTTTTTCATGCTATTGTTGGTGTGCCCATGCATGATACTTTTGATATTGATTTGATGATTGACCTTAAACTCATACATTGCACACATTCTCATCCTTCATGATATACTGCTGATACTTTGATAATACTTATGAAACAACGCATATGAGCCGGGGCTCGATTGGATGAGAGTGACGTGAGGACCGATGGCCGTGTTTATCCCGGAATTGAGGATAAGTGTAGCGATTGCTAAGGTTGTTGCCAGAATCGTGAGGTAGCAATTGCCGAGGTTATTCTTTGGAATCGTGAGGTACATGGACTTCGCTTGTCCCTTATGGATTGTGCTGGTGAGATGTGATGTTCCATCATCCAAGTACATGTGTATGGTGCATATGCATTGCATTCACATTCCATACATTATTGCATTGCATTGTACTATGGCTTCTATTGTAATACTCTTGTGATGTACTTGTGATATACGGGTTCAGATTGGATGTATTGAGACTTGGCATAGTTGGGCTTAGCTTCTATAACCATAGGCCATGATCTTGAAATTACTTATGTTTGACACTTGTTGGCTCAGTTTTCCATTTTGGCTTCCTAGATGTAGGCGAATATTGAATATCAGAACGATATGATAACTTCCTGATACTAAGAGTGGATAGTGTAATGGTAGTCGACTGGTGATACTTGAACCAATTTGTTTTTTGTATCTTATATGGGTTAGAAGGAAGTATAATGTAAGTTAGACAAAACGGATCACCAGGGAGGATTTGATAAGAATAAGAATCTTTATTTGTTGAAGCCTAGCGGTAGGTAATGTGCACTGTCAACCTAGTTTTACCTACCATGCATATTTGTGAATTCTAATAATGATATGTTCTTCTAACCATTGTCGGCCTATGATGGTTACCAGTACTAGTGTTGAACTGATACTACTCTTGCTACACCCTTTTTGGGGTGTAGAGTTTTTCAGGTTATGGATTGATTTGAAGTCTTCCGGAAGATGCATGGTGCCTATTTAGAAGGCCTCCATCATTCTCATTCTGAGATGGAGACTTAGTCTTAGAGTTATAGTTGTATTAAGTATTCCAATCTTAGCCGCTCTTGTACTAGTCTAGACCAGGTCATGGGAAAAAGGAGTGTGTATTTATTAAGCTATTGTAAATACTTCCCATATTCCATTTATATATGCATATTGATTAACCTTCGCTTATTTATAAAATGCCTTGAAAGATAGTGAATTTCGTCCTCTACTTGGTTATGGTTTTGTTTTGGGTCAAGGGTTCGTCTACCGAGGTGGGAATGATAGGTGCCCGCACGATCCTAAATCGGTTGTGACAAGTTGGTATCAGAGCCTAGGTTACCGGTCTCTAGTAGAGTCTCGTGGAATGGTACATCGATATTCGTGCCTATCCACGGGAGACAATAGGACATTTAGGAAAAATTCCCCCCTTTCATTCTATTCATGCTACTTCGGTCAAATTGGTATCTCGATGTATTCAATTGGTATCTAGACGATTCCAATTGGTATCTAAGCGTGTATTTATGTTGTGTTACGGATTAGACCTAGTTTCTATGAGGGAAATATTCGATTTAATTCTTATTTGCCAAAGTGGTCCGGGCATTGTGCGAACGCCACTGCCTAGTGATTAGCGCCACAACGGTTAGTCAGCTGCTTTGATGTACTGCTGCAGTGAATACTTCACCACTGTAGCGGTACCCTCTGTTCCTTGATGACCGCTCCTGCGACCTCCCTACCACCGAAACGGGAACGCCATAGCAGTCTGAGAAACTGCAGAAACGGAGTACCGTTTCCTGAGAAACTGCAATTCCCCTGTTTCCATCACACTCTCCTGTTCAATGAGTTAAGCCAAAACAGAACAAATAAGCAAAAGCCTACAACCAATAGTCATATGAAAAAAGCCCGACAAGGGCGGAAATCTTCCAAATCCACATTACAAATCCAAACGCAAGAAAATCCAACAAGAAATTGTTTAGACATCTAAGCCAAACCAGGCAAACCAAAATAGAATTGTTTGAAAATAAAAACCCCTTCAAGGGAAAACAAAGCATAATCATGAAGGGGAAGGGGTCTCTAGGCTGCCAGCCGGCTAGTTGCGCCATCCTCATCTGAGCTGCCACTATCATCACTTAATCCTCCTTGGCCACCAACTTTTTGGGTCCCACTCTCGAAGGAATACTGCTCCAAGTCGTTGTCGTCCTCTCCCGGGATCAGCTCACAGGGGTGCATACTCCTCCACACTCCCTTAATACCCCTCCAAGCCTTGATGTGAAGCTTGTCACGAGACTTATTAATCGCTTTCTCCTTGTCAAAGTCCTTCCGAAGATCATTGTGGTTCTTGGCTAGAGTAGTATAGCCAGTCTGTAGTTTGGTGAGTGACTCACCTATCTTCTTCTAGGATTCAAACTAGCCGTTCATCTCCTTCTGAGTGGGGTAACCAGTAGCAACTCCTGATGAACTGGACCAGCCAGAAGTCATTGACATCATCCGAAA
Source organism: Lycium ferocissimum (assembly GCF_029784015.1). Classification (NCBI taxonomy): domain Eukaryota; kingdom Viridiplantae; phylum Streptophyta; class Magnoliopsida; order Solanales; family Solanaceae; genus Lycium; species Lycium ferocissimum. Next base: position 40,004 of record NW_026721150.1, read on the forward strand.
CATAGAAATTATCTCATCGAAGCGCGAGTCCATGCTCTCAAAAGGGCCCTGGATACGAGGGACCTCAGTCTTAGACTCATGCTTAGCCCCATCTCCAGCCTCAGTGTCAGCCCCAAAAAGACTTCCTCCTCGCCTATTAATTGTCCCATGCTTCCTCATCTTCCGCGGCCCATGTTGCTCGCGATACCTCAACCCTTCATCTATAGTGGATGAAACAGAGTATTGGAAGGTACCCAATCATCATCACCCTCCCTAGGAACCTTGGCCCTCTGGCATAAAGAACTAGTCAGATAGGGGACCATCGAGCTAACTCCACCTAGCTTCAAAAACTCCTTCAACTCATGAATGATCTGAGAGCCCGCGTTAACGGTATATCATCAAGAACGCAAGCAACCATAAGATCTCGAACAAAGGTCACATCATGAGTATTCCCAGAAGGACAAATCCGAGGGGAGATGATATTTAGCCATCTTTTTGCCTCCATAGTAAAAAGGGTGCTTTGAATCGCAACCTTGCCATGAACCCAGAGAGCTTGTTCTAAATCATCCTCATGCAAAAGTTTAGAAGCTAGCCACATTAAATTTTTCTCAGCTACCTTAACCACTAAAGGCTCCTCAAGATGATCATCTAGCCTATAAATCCGGTTAAGCGCCCTTGACCCCACTTACACTGGAACACCTCTTATAATGATATCCGACTCGGGAGAATCCTAATCAACAGTGGGCAACATAGCATAATACTTCCTCACCCATGTTTTATTGCAATCACCAGGATCCGAGACCAAGTGAGTCTACTTGATCCTTATCAATCTATCTCAGAAGTTCGGAGCACACATTTCTACGTTGGTCATATCAAAACCCCGTTCCAACAGTAAAGGAAGAGACATTTGGCCCGGGTGTAAACATTTGCTTAGAGAGGTGGTAAGCTTCTCTTAGGTGGGAACCTCTTCGTCTTGCGGTACCTCTTCTTGACTCTGATTTTGAGCCATTTACTTGCAAGAGAGATTTAAACATGTTAGATTTCGTGTCATCCAAGTTCAATGTCTATTCTAGTACTTCAGCGGCAATAACTCAGCAAAATGACCGGTGTATCGCAAAAAATTCAAGCTGCAGTTTTTGGGCCTGTTGCAGGCGCCGCTATAGCAGTCAGTGAGACCGCTGCAGCAATCATATGTAAAGTTTCCTAGGACCGGTTCTACGCATGACTGAGCACCACAGCGGGGTCGCTGTAGTGGTTGGCAAGCCGCCACAACGATCCCGTCTTCTTCACAAGAACTCAAAAATTAATTAGAATTTCAATTTCAATTTTTGACTCTAAAACTTGTTTTTAGGTGTGGATCGAACAGATATCAAGCATGCATGATGTTTACAGCTTATGGGGAACATTTTCTAGCAACAAAACAACCCCAAATTGATGAATTCCAAATACCCTTGTTCCTAAATAAAATTCTTTACTGTGTTCAAGTTTTCCAACCCAATCTGTGCACTAGCTGGGAAATATTCAATGTACGGGTTATTCTAATGTTAGACAAGTTAAGTATTCCATTTCATCAACACCCATGGATTTCATCAACCAAACGCAAACCAAATCCAAACTTTGAGTTACAAATCCGACTTTCCAAGCACAATTATTCGAAATTCTAGTTCTATTATCTATCTACAAGTTGCAGGAAATGAATTCTTACCTTTTGTTCCAAGATCTGAACAAGAATGGTACTGATTGAGTGGTTGCCCTTTGAAATCCTTTCTTCCTTTTAAGAGAGATTTGTGAGGTTGTACTGTTTGCGGTGTGGTAGAGTGTTACATCTCAGAAATTTTAGATTGTTTCCTTGTGAGTAGGCTAACGAGAGCTTAAGGTGATTATGAAACCCTTACGAAATTAAAGGAAGTATTGGATAGCTTAAAGCGCATACTATAAGATTTTGAAATTATATGAATATATGAGCCTAAGTTTGTTGACGGAAGTGAAATGTAAGTCGTGTTTGGAAAGGTTTTCGCTATAATTGAGCTAATATTTATTTGGTAATATATTGAGGGGCTGATATAGGGCCTATTGTATGGTTAATGAAGTTTCATATAAGTTCCAAGAAGGTTTCACAAGGATTGGAAGTCAAACGAATCAACAAGAGAAAGTTTCAGATAACTGTCAGAAATACGACCACTTATACGGTCCGTATAACTTTATACGGTCTGTATAAGGGGGTCCGTATAACATGACCCTTACAGAGAGGGATATTTTCTTGGTGGTGTTATATGGTCCACTTATATGGACCTTATAATATTATACGGACGGTATAAGTGGTCCGTACAAGTCCATCAGGCAGAATTTTTATTTGTGTATAAATAGAAGACTCTTGTTCTTTCATTTCATTTTTCCACATTTCCTTAACTCTTGAGAGATCCAAACCCTTCTCTAAGCATATTCCACTCCAACCCAAGAGATTACAAAGATCAAGAGGGAAGGATCAAGATATCCATGCGTTAGAAGTCTTGCTAGGGTTAGTAGACTACAAGAAATTCTTAGGTGTTGAAGCTAGGGCTTTCATATAAGTTGATAGCTACTCCAAAGCTTATTCTTATGAGATAAAAGGTTATCTTTCATGCTTATTTCATGTTATCCTGAATGTTTGGTTGTTGAACAACTTGGGTAGAAAAAGAAAGTAGAAAATGAGGTCTAAATGTAGCTTTTATGATGTTTTTGAGTAGTAAGCTAACTTGAGTCATGATTCTTAGTATGATATGGGTATGATCTTGTTATGGAAGGTAATAATAGTGACGAGGAAGCATTGTATGAAAATGTGCTAAGGATGGGTGTGAAGTTGTTAGTATATGTTGAGCATAAGAACGAATTTTGAAGACCTAATGGAATGTGATTGCTTGATTATGATATTATGGATATTTGGAAGTTGTTTTGTAATATGGTAGAAGTTGACAAAATGGGGGAAATGCTGCCCAATTTTCATTAGATCATGAATTATTCTAGTTTACATCTAAGTGTGTCAATAAGGCTTAACCATGGTATGAATCCTTCTATATGTAGATTCTCAAAGCTTCGAGGGGAACGTTAAGTAGTTAAGAAGATGACGAGATATGTAAGGCTAACCCTTCTTTCTTAAGGCATGATTCCATCATTGTAAACCTTCACGTGAATTTCATATTGTCATCAAAGATGACTCCATCCCTAGAATTACTAAAGCTCAAGATTCTTGATATTTTCACGATGCTATTGCCTCCTTTATATGATAGTTGATCCTCTAAGGAAAGATGTAATGAAAACGATGATGAGGATGTTGTTGATGATACTTATGGACTAGTATGTATACGTATATAAGTTTGTATGGCTATTATGTAACACCAATCTTCTATGGCCGGGTATGACGTCTATCGCGCGCAGACCACTGCAGTTGGGTACGGGTAACACTAAGCCTTGGTAGGGCTAGGTATGTATAACACCGAACCTTGTCATGGCCGGGTATGTGAAACACCGAACCTTCATGGTCGGGTATGGTACTAATATATTAGTAAGCATTAGAAATGGAAGGTCCCTATGAGAGACAAGTAAGTAAATACGATGATGGCCACTAGAGGTACTAATGGCTCTATTACCTGAAATACAAAAAGTCTAGCTTCTAACTAAACAAACCGCTCGTCAATATGATATCGGGGTAAGGAGTTATGGATGATACAAATTGGGCTGGCGGGGCAGCAAGTTGAGACTCGACCCAAGCATTTATATTTCGGCCCATGAGGCCCATTAACCTTAATATATATGGAAATTTCGTTTGAGGGCTATTAATTTTCATCTAGGAACTTCCAAAAAATATTAGGGAGAGAGCTTCTAGGCTAAGAAAGCCATTTTGGTCAAAATTCGAGCCCCGAATCCCGAGGCTCATGAAGAGAAAAGTGTTGTACGTCGCGTTGCCTTTAGTTTGAGATAAAAATTAGCCAAATAGAAGAGTGTTGACGTGGTTTCTTCATACTTAAGGTAAGATTAAGGTCCCTTTTTCATTGTTAATAAGTTTATTCAGAGTTTTAGCGGATTAGAACGGAGAAAATAGCGTTATAAACTCGTTTATTGTTTTGTTGAGATTTATGGATCGGGGGCTGTTTTAGTTAGATTAAATGGATGGAATCAGTTGAGTTATGATGTATAGTAATGGTTGTTATTGTTGTTGATGTTGTTGATGATTCAATTGAATTGGATTTTCAGGATTGTCCAGTTTATAGAGGAAATGCTGCCCGAATTTCATTAAGTTCCATTCGTATACAAATTAGATAGTAAGTGCTGTAAATCGTCTAATTGTGATGTTATCATCGTGATTGTAGATATACAGACTCGAGGAGTAGATGTTGGGTGATTAGGTAAATTGTCAGGTATGTAAAGTTATCCCTTCTTTTTTTTTGGCATGAATTACATAAAACGAGCGGACGATGAACGTACATAATTCCCATGAATTCTAGTTCTCAGTGGTACTTGACATGATAGTTGTCTTTGATTCTCAGACTGTTGGTTCATTCTAATTATTCTATTGAGTCTCAGATGATGATTTAATTTGTATATGGTTGCTCCTGATATTCTATTCGTGCATAACGTTATTACATCATTTCACCGAGTCCTGGGCCGGGTACGTATTCGTGCACAGTTTCATTGCATTATTCATCGAGTCCCTCACTAGAGGGTCGGGTACGGTAGATATATGATTATTTCACCGAGTCCCTCACTAGAGGGCCGGGTACGGTACATATATGATTATTTCACCGAGTCCCATAATGGGCCGGGTACGGTGTACTATATAGATATGCATGACTCTCATCTCATAGGGCACAGTGCATTGGTATCTTTGATTATCATACTTGCCTCCGTCATATTTTACTCGACCATGATCTTCTTTCGTCTATCATGCTTTACTTACTCAGTATATTTTTTGTACTGACCCCCTTTTCTTCGGGGGCTGCGTTTCATGCCCGCAGGTACAGACACTCAGTTTGGCGATAATCTAGCCTAGGACTTCTGCTCAGCTGCTTGGAGAGCTCTATTGTTCCGGAGCTTAAGTCATTTTAGGCACAGATCTTTTGATATAAACCTGACTTATGCATATCCAGGGGTACGGCGGGGTCCTGTCCCGTCATATTTCACTATTATACTCTTAGTGGTCTGTAGATATGTGTGGGTTGTATATGGGCTTTGGTCAGCTATATCAACATAGTACATTTTGGATATTCCTGTATATAGTGGCAGCCTTGTCGGCTTGCCTATTTTGTTATGTTTTGGTTAGCTGTGACTCCTGAGGAGACAGGTTCATTCTGATATGTGACGTTATGAGTATGTAGCTTGCTTTAACAAATTTCTATGTTATCCTTAGTTCTAGTCGGATTATATTTAGCAAGTTCGTATACGAGTGTCCAGCTCGGGCACTGGTCATGGCCCATCGGTTTGGGTCGTGACAAGCTCCATTTGATCCGGAGCTGCAGCTGTTGGTATAATTCTTTTGTGTACATACATATGGGCATGGCGGGATCCTGTCCCATATATATGGTGTTACATACTCTCTTTAGAGGCTCGTAGACAGTTGTGTATAGTTAGATGTCTTTTAGCCTTGTCGGCTTATATTTTGTATATCATTTTGTTAGCCTCGTCGGATTGTGTATATGGATATGGGCATAGTTGTTAATGATAATATAATGTGTCATTTCCCAATAATATTAGTATTATTGATGTATATAAATCATGCGTAGGCCATGTAGCTCACCTAGATGTGAATATGAATGTACGATAAGAGGTGCCCGGGCGGGTTAGCACCGGGTTCCCGTCATGGCCCTCCGATTAGGTCATGACAAAAGTGGTATCAGAGCAGTTCCATCCTTGGGCTTGTCAACGAGCCGTGTCCAGTAGAGTCTTGCTTATGGGTGTATTGCGCGCCACACTTATAAACAAGAGGCTACAGGTATTTTAGAAATGAATGACCTTCTTTCTTCATAAAATCGTGCGATAGAGCCATAATATAAGGATTCCTCTTTCCTTAACTGTGTATTATGTATTTCAGAAATGCCTGTAAAGAGAAAAGCTACGGCAGCCCAAAAGGGCAAGACAGTGATGGAAAAGCGGGCTGAAAGAATACCGCCACTAGTTATAGAGGGGGATGAATCCTAGGATGAGGTTACGTCTAGATCCTCCCACTCATTACCCGCTTCAGAGGAGCATGAGAGAGCTTCAGCCCCAGCTCATCCACCAGATGCTTCGAGCCAAGATGTGAAAGAGGCCATTCATTTACTCTCTCAGTTGGTTGCCACTCAGACCCATCGGCAAGGTACAGGTCAAGGTGATAGGGCTGTTAGTGCAAGAGCCCGTGATTTTATTTGCTTAAACCCACCGAAATTCTTCGGGTCAAAGCCGGATGAAGACCCTCAGAACTTTTTTGATGGGTTGTCGAGAACACTTCGGTTAATGCATGCTTCAGACATTGAATTGGTAGAGTTAGCATCCTATAGATTGCAGGATGTCGTTGTTCATTGGTATACAGGTTGGATGGCTTCAAGGGGAGTTAATGCACCTCCTCCGTTATGGAAAGAATTTGTTGATGCCTTCCTATGACACTACTTGCCTCCTGAGGTTCGGCGGACTAGAGCCGATAAGTTCTTGAATCTTAAGCAAGGAAGCATGAGTGATTTTGAGTATAGTCTCCGCTTCAATTATTTGGCTAGGTATGCTCCGGCCATGGTAGCAGATATAGGTGATCGAGTGCACCGATTTGTGAGCCGCTTGGGGCCACATTTGATGGATAAATGCTTGACTGCGTCCCTTCAGGACAACATGGATAGTTCACGCATTCAAGCCCATACCCAGAATTTAGAGGAAAGCCAACAATAACAAAGAAGTGGGCGTAAGCACGACAGAGGGTATAGCAAGAGGGCTAGATCTTTTGGTCCGATTAGTGAATTCAGAGGACCAGGCCATATCATGCGTGACTGCCTCTCGATTGGTGGAAGGGGTAGAGTCCAGCCTTCAGGGTCGGCAACTGGGTTTTGTTACATCCCGTATTTTCATGTGTTGGGAAACGTACGAGTTAAATGACATTAGTAATGGAAATGAGGTTATCTACCAAGCTTATAGGTGGTTAGAGAGATAGTACATGTGTGTTGTAAATATCAGAAGTTAAACAAATCGAAGAAAATAAGTTTCGCAAAGGTTCGAAATTTATTTAAATGAAATATGGTCCAAGCTATAACATCCCGTATTTTTGGACCAGGAAATTGAACCGTCCAACATAGGCAATTTTACTGAGGCCGTAGGATTTGGCCATATTTAAGTATGAAAATCAAGAACTCGGTGTATACGAGGAATGGAGTCCCGAAATGATTTTTAGATGGAAAAGTGTGACGACAATGATTGCAAATAATATTTTATGTATTGCAAATGAGGCTATGGACTAGTATTATATTACGTGGTCATAATAATGAGTAGATAAAGTGTATCAAAAATGATTACTATTTAAGTGAATTGAGATCAAGAAATTAATTATGTAAATAATTGAAGCAATGTTGGATTTTGGTGGGAGATTAATGAATTAATTAAGCAATTGTGGATAACTATTTTAGTGGGCTGCCACGTGGAATGGGTTGCAAGTGACAAATAAAGGTCCACGTGATACCTTTATATGAAACAAGTGATGACTAATGTTCATTAAGTGGTCTATGGTTGACACCTAGATAAAATTGCAATAGTGATTAATGTAAAATAATGTGGTTTCACGTGGCTTGTGGGTAGCAACTGGGATGAGATTGTGGCCTAAAAAAATAACATTTTCATGTGTAGATGTTCATGTATAGTTGTGTGTGTATATGCTAGATTACTATGTACGTGAAGAAGCAAAATCAAATAGCCATGGATGACTAACTTAGAGCTCTCGGCCAACTTTTCTATTGGAAATAATTCAAGATTTCCAACAAGAACGTTGATAACACAAGAGTGCAAATTGAGGTTTTCTCCATTTATTGAGGTAAGACTTCCGTTCTAGTTTGATTCACTGGTTCGGATGAGTAATTTTAGTATGTTTTGGATAAAGGACTCACGAGACGGTGATCGGAAACCGTGAGTTAGAATTACATTGAACTTAGTGTTGGTTGCTTAAATTTTTATTGGAGTTCCTAGCTTGTGTTGTCTATGTTTTGGAGTTTGGAAGGGTGAAGGATGTGGAGAACCACCGTATAGTTGATTATAGCGAGTTTGCCTCTAGTCGTTTAGTTGATTGTATTTGATAGTGTCGTTATTATAATTCTTGTAGATTAGCACGTATTGGACGGACTGATTTCATAGTAGTAGTTGAAGGGGCGGCATTTAAGGTATGTAAAGCCATCCTTTCTTTCTTTTGGCATGTCCTAGACGTAAGTAATGTACGACATGAGCTTTGGGGTAATTCTATTCACTAGTTACAAGCATGATTTATGATTCTTATTCACTTCTTGATGCTAGACCTCTTAGAATAGTCGAGCTACTGCCCTCGAGTCTTTTATATGATTGGATAGTAAATAATGCATAAAGGTTCCTATTCTTAAAAGATTCCACAATGACTAATGATCATAACTTTCATAAGTTGTTTCGTATTAATTTGATACATGTCTATGATCCCTGAGGCTTTATTTGATATAGTTCATAATGATATTCAAAGAGTACTGAGTATGACGATCATCCTGATACTCGAGCGTTGATTAGTCTACTTATCTATTGAGTCTAAAAATATGATTTATATGCATATGGTTACTCACTACTCTGCTCGTGCATACTGATGTTACATCTTTCACCGAGTCCCGGGTCGGGTATGTTATCACGCACATTTTACTACATTATCCACCGAGACCCTCACTAAAGGGTCAGGTACGCTATATGATGATATGATGATATGATAATATAATGATATGATATGGCACCGAGTCCCATGATGGGCCGGGTACGGTATACATGTACACGACTTTATTCACCGAGTCCCATAATGGGCCGGGTACGGTATATGATAATGATATGCATGATTTCATTCGTAAGGTACGGAGTACGGTGACTTCTTGACTATTATACTTGTCTCCTGGAATCCCTACTTCAGTTATGATCTTTCTTATTGTATTTCATGCTTTATATACTCAGTACATATCTCGTACTAACCCCCTTTCTTCGGGGGGCTGCGTTTCATGCTCGCAGGTACAGACGCTCATTTTGGTGATCCGCCAGCTTAGGATATCTATTCAGCTATCTTGGAGTGCTCCTTTGTCCCGGAGCCTAGCTTTTTGGTACAGATCCTTTTGTTGTATATATATGTGTTTATCCAGGGGTACGACGGGGCCCTGTCCCGTCATATGATACTATTGTCACTCTTAGAGGTCTGTAGACATATGTGTGGGTTGTATATAGTTGTTGTTCAGTTGTGTCTGTATGACTTATGTTTTGGGACGTTCCCTTTCGTAGTGGCATCCTTGTCGGCTTGCGTAAATATAGTTGGGATGTTCCCACACGCTATGACAGCCTTGTCGGCTTATGTACTGTTTATCTGTTGATGATTGTGACTCCTCAGGAGACAGGTTGCGTTGATATATATATATATATGACAGTTCTGAGATGACGTTCTTTTTTTGTAAGTTACATATTATATTTAGACGTTGATCGATTATAGCTAGCAGGTGTATAGACGAGTGTCCAGCTCGGGCACTAGTCACGGCCTACGGGGCTGGGTCGTGACAAAAGTGGTATCAGAGCAGTTCATCCTCGGAGTGTCTACAGAACGTGTCTAGTAGAGTCTTGTTTATCGGTGTGTTGTGCACCACATCTATAAACAAGATGCTACAGGACATTTAGGATGTTACCTTTCTTTCATATCTAAGATCTTGCCATAGAGCCGAGCCATAGGAAATGTGATTCCTTATACTAACCTTTGATTGCAGCAGAAGAACGACACCGATAGAAGAAAGTGATTGATGATGTTGGAAGTTACAAAGTACGCAGGTAAGCAACGGTACGAAAGATATATGTCGGGTAAGGTATTGAAGTACGATTGAAATGTAAAGTTGAAGATCGAAAGAGGAAAGTGTAACAGGTGAAGTTTGAGTTGAATATACGAGGTAAGTTCATCATTTTCATACCGTTGTTGATATTGGGAGCCCTGTGTGGCTGTGATGATATGGTATACATATATATATATATATATATGTTGTGTGCGCTGTTGGTATCTCTGCGTGCGGAGTTTGAGATAGTAAGAAATATAGAGGAAACTCTGCCAAAATTTTCCTAGAAATAAAAAGAGAATGAGATATAGGTTTGTAATATGTCTTGAAAGGTCGTGTCCACAGTAATGATAAGATTTGACTAAACTACGAGTATGGCTGACCTCGAGAAATAAGTTAATTGCTGAATTGATGGTAATAGTAATTAGGAGGTCGATATTGATATGGTAAAAAGAATTTGGAAAGGACTTGTGATACCAAGAGATGATTTAGAAAAGGCTGCTAGATCTTGATAGAGTGCTATATTGAGGTACCGACTGGATTGATAAGCAGGGATAAATTATGACGAGCCTACAGTTAAAAGAAGTAATAGTACGATGAAGGCAAGGGTACAGAGGAAAAAGAATTGTGACGGATATGAATGTATTGATAAGACAGCTTGTGAGATATTATTAAGGATAAGATGGACTAGAAAGGGCACCAGGTTAAGAGGTGTTACACTATAGGATTGATTACGAATAAGATATAATGTGAATGTAATAAGGATTGTTACGAAAATGAGTAAAGCCTAGTGAGGAAGTGACTAAAAGATATGACGTGATTTATGTGACTAAAGTATAAAAGCGAGCTATAGAACGAATAAGGAAGACTTATAAAGTTCTTCTATAGGAAAAGTTCAGAATAAAGATTATGTGGTAACGGAAATGATAGTGAGTACAAGGAAAGAAAGAGTAATTGAAAGAAGGAAACAAGAAGAAAGCGAGATAACAGTGTAGCAATAGGTCATGACATGTGTAGCCGAGGATACAAGTACTAAAAGTGACGGAACTGCGGAAGACCAAGTTGTAGAAAGATGAGCAACGAGGTAGAATGAGTGCTAGGAAATGACTGGTATGATACGAATAAAGATGGATGAACAGAATACGTTTTGAAAATGAGAAAAAGGATTATGAGGAAGTAATGTGTTCCGAATGATACAAAGGTAGCATAAGATTCTTCGTGTGCAGAATAAAAGATAGACATAGACGGGAGAAATAATAAGGGAATTCTAACGGAAGCACCCAAGATAGACGTAACTAATTGAGTACGAGTACAGAACGAAAGGGGAATATATAGTTATGAACTTAAAGGTGTAGTACGATGACATGGTGATAAGATAAGACCATTATTGAGACGAACTTGGTATGTTGTTGAGTAAGTTGGAAGCCTGTGTTGGGTACACAATAAGGGTAAAAAGGCATAAGGCATAAAGGGGTACTGCGTGCACACGACTTCACCTCGAAAATAGTGGAATCTTTAAGGGACAAAGACGGTAGGCTTGAGGAACAAATGGTGCAATATAAATTCATCAAAAGAAACAGATGATATAGGTTGGGATAAAGATACTATTTCAAGAGAACTTTGGATACTTATCGTCGGAATATAAGTGCTGCCTAATTGAGATTGGAGCGACTACAAGTACTAATTAACTATTGATTGGAATAAGTGGAATGTGGCCTTGGATGAGTTGTTACATTGGTCGCATTACTCGAATACAGATTATCAGATGAAATTTTGCACTATATATGGAAAGGTTCTCGTCGCTTCGTGATTTAGTCAAGGTTTCGTACGTGGATAATCAAGTTATAAATTATAAAGAAAGATATGGATATGGTACCGTACCAAGTGGATTGGAAAAAGGGATTGGATGAATTTGAGATTGGAAATAGGGACATAGAGCAAAGTATAAACGGATAATGGTATAAGTTCACCCTTAAGGGGGGGAAGCGGGTGAGAGAAATGCAAGGGTGAGATGGAAATAATTGACACTGCAATATATTTGATATGGATGCTTAAACTTCAAATGAGATCCCTTGCTGAAACAAGTTAGTAAAATGCGAAAAAGCCGTGATAAATGGATAAAAGTCAGGATGGTATTTGAGGCAGTGTTAAGAAGTTCTTGTAGAGACCTTGAATGAGATGACATTAGAAAGTGGGTGCGCATAAAAAGAAAAAGTACGACAGGGGAGTGGTAACGAGTAACTTAAGAGACATTGTAAAAGGTAGCAATGCTATGCCGGATTAGAGGCTAAGATGTTGGCAATGGAGTCGTTCACTTATGATATTGTGACCTATAAGTAACTAAGGAGAAGGAATAGAAAACCTCCTATAGTAGGGAGTGGAAAAAAATCAAAAGGGAAAGGAGTATGACAAGACAGGCTACGAGTGAGTTTTAGTACGCATGAGATATGTAAGCAGAATGAACCAGGAGAAGGAAAGACTACGACTAAGATTGGATATACTTTATACAAATTGTACAAGAGTAGTTATGCAACCTACGAATATTTGTATGCTAAGAATGAGACCAAGTGAGTACTTGATAAGAAGAGTAAGGATTCGGTAATAACAATACGGTTACGATATTCTGGGTACATTAAGGAAAGATGTAAAGATGGTTTAAGCTAAATTACTGAGATGAAATTAATACTGAGGGAAAATAGGACATGGCCACGGTTGAGTCGAAGGTTTATCCCGATACCAATTGTAAGATAAGAGAGGACAAGGCAGGGTAAAGCATGAAGAATAGTGAAACGACGCTAAGGTATTTCTTGGGCTAATTTGAGCACCTATGCATATTCTTGTAAGAATTGCTACATAGTGTGTGACAGGAAAGTTAAGAGCAAAATCTGAGTAAAGGGACAATAGAAGAGTTTGAATTAAAGATAAAGAAATGACACGAAACGCCTAAAGTGTTATAAGTTGGATTAACGGAAATTACGAAATGGTTTAAGCAAGACGATCAGAACAAGCTGGTTGCTAGATGACAATGAAATCATATGTCAAATCAAAAATATTTTCAGAATGATACCAGTCGATGATAGTTAAAGCACAGAGCAGCTATGTAAAGTTATTATATGAGGGAACTCCAGCGCTACTTGATAGCGAACTCTAAGGATTGAGATTAAGAGCTAAGAAGTAGAGTGACGGTTAAAATCTTCTAAAGAAGTCAAAAAGTAATACATGAGACTGAAGATTCCAGAATATGGACTTCATTATAGGCTTACCTCGCACTCCACGGAAGTATGACTCTATATGAATTATTGGGGATAGGCTGACAGAATTAACCCACTTTCTCCTAGTCAGGACTACTTATTCAGCTAAGGACTATGCGAGGTTATATACCAAGGAGATAGTGAGACTTCATGAGCTTCCCACATCTATTATATCGGACAGAGGAGCTCGGTTTACGGCTAAGCACGGAGATCATTCCGGGGAAAGATTGGGGACACAGGTAAGTCTTAGCACAGCATTTCACCCTTAGACTGACGGACAGGCCGAGCGTACTATTCAGACGCTAGGAGATATGTTGCGGGCCTGTGTTATTGACTTCAGAGGTAGCTGGAACAATCATTTGCCACTTATTGAGTTTGCCTAAAATAATAGCTACCATTCTAGCATCCAGATGGCACCGTATGAAGCTTTGTATGGCAAGAAGTCCAGGTCACCTATTGGTTGGTTTGATGTTGGGGAGACTAAGTTAATCGGCTCAAATATGATTCAGCAAGCTACTGATAAGGTGAATCTTATTCAGGAATGGTTATTAGCAGCCCAGAATCGATAGAAGTCATATGCAGATAATCGACGTCGACACTTAGAGTTTCAGATTGGTGATTGGGTATTCTAGGAGGTGTCACCCATGAAGGGTGTAATGAGGTTCGGCAAGAAAGGGAAACTTAGCCCGAGGTACATTGGGCCTTATCAGATTATTCGTAGGGTAGGCAAGGTTGCCTATGAGTTGGACCTACCATCTGATTTGGAGACAGTACATCCAGTCTTTCACGTGTCGATGCTTCGCAAATGTACTGGTGACCCTTCTAGAGTATGAGAAGAACCCTATAGCTATACTTGAATCGTCAAGAGAGAAAGTTGCGTACTAAAACTGTGGCTCCCGTCAAAGTATTGTGACGAAATAATAATCGGGAAGAGATGATCTGGGAAGCCGAAGAGGAGATGAAGAATAAGTATCCTTACTTGTTCCCCATGCCTACAGGTAATCTAAACTCCTCACTTGATTATATTGATTGGTAGATGAGACTATATGTTCTCGTAATAAAAGAGACTCTCCCAAAATTTTTATAAGACCGTGTGAGACTAGTTTAACATTCGAGGACGAATGTTCTAAAGGAGGGAAGGATGTTACATTCCGTATTTTCATGCGTTGGGAAACGTGCGAGTTAAATGACATTAGTAATGGAAATGAGGTTATCCACCAAGCTTATAGGTGGTTAGAGTGATGGTACATGTGTGTTGTAAATATCAGAAGTTAAACAAATCGAAGAAAATAAGTTTCGTAAAGGTTCGAAATTTATTTGAATGAAATATGGTCCAAGCTATAACATCCCGTATTTTTGGACCAGGAAATTGAACCGTCCAACATAGGCAATTTTACTGAGGCCGTAGGATTTGGCCATATTCATGTATGAAAATCAAGAACTCGGTGTATACGAGGAATGGAGTCCCGAAATGATTTTTAGATGGAAAGGTGTGACCACAATGATTGCAAATAATATTTTATGTATGGCAAATAAGGCTATGGACTAGTATTATATTACGTGGTCATGATAATGAGTATATAAAGTGTATCAAAAATGATTACTATTTAAGTGAATTGAGATCAAGAAATTAATTATGTAAATAATTGAAGCAATGTTGGATTTTGGTGGGAGATTAATGAATTAATTAAGCAATTGTGGATAACTATTTTAGTGGGCTGCCACGTGGAATGGGTTGCAAGTGACAAATAAAGGTCCACGTGACACCTTTATATGAAACAAGTGATGACTAATGTTCATTAAGTGGTCTATGGTTGACACCTAGATAAAATAGCAATAGTGATCAAGGTAAAATAATGTGGTTTCACGTGGCTTGTGGGCAGCAACTAGGATGAGATTGTGGCCTAAAAAAATAACGTTTTCATGTGTAGATGTTCATGTATAGTTGTGTGTGTATATGCTAGATTACTATGTACGCGAAGAAGCAAAATCAAATGGCCATGGATGACTAACTTAGAGCTCTCGGCCAACTTTTCTATTGGAAATAATTCAAGATTTCCAACAAGAACGTTGATAACACAAGAGTGCAAATTGAGGTTTTCCCCATTTATTGAGGTAAGACTTTCGTTCTAGTTTGATTCACTGGTTCAGATGAGCAATATTAGTATGTTTTGGATAAAGGACTCACGAGACGGTGATCGAAAACCGTGAGTTAGAATTACATTGAACTTAGTGTTGGTTGCTTAAATTTTTATTGGAGTGCCTAGCTTGTGTTGTCGATGTTTTGGAGTTTGGAAGGGTGAAGGATGTGGAGAACCACTGTATAGTTGATTATATCGAGTTTGCCTCTAGTCGTTTAGTTGATTGTATTTTCTTGTATTTGATAGTGTCGTTATTATAATTCTTGTAGATTAGTACGTATTGGACGGACTGATTTCATAGTAGTAGTTGAAGGGGCGGCATTTAAGGTATATAAAGCCATCCTTTCTTTCTTTTGGCATGTCCTAGACTTAAGTAATGTACGACATGAGCTTTGGGGTAATTCTATTCACTAGTTCCAAGCATGATTTATGATTCTTATTCACTTCTTGATGCTAGAACTCATAGAATAGTCGAGCTACTGCCCTCGAGTCTTATATATGATTGGATGGTAAATAATGCATAAAGGTTCCTATTCTTGAAAGATTCCACAATGACTAATGATCATAACTTTCATAAGCTGTTTCGTATTAACTTGATACATGTCTATGATCCCTGAGGCTTTATTTAATATAGTTCATAATGATATTCAAAGAGTACTGAGTATGACGATTATCCTGATACTCGAGCGTTGATTAGTCTACTCATCTATTGAGTCTCAAAAGATGATTTATATGCATATGGTTACTCACTACTCTGCTCGTGCATACTGATGTTACATCTTTCACCGAGTCTCGGGCCGGGTATGTTATCACACACAATTTACTACATTATCCACCGAGACCCTCACTAAAGGGTCGGGTACGCTATATGATGATATGATGATATGATGATATAATGCTATGATGATACGATGATATGATATGGCACCGAGTCCCATGATGGGCCGGGTACGGTAAACGTGTACACGACTTTATTCACCGAGTCCCATAATGGGCCGGGTACGGTATATGATAATGATATGCATGATTTCATTCGTAAGTACGAATGTACGATGACTTTTTGACTATTATACTTGTCTCCTGGAATCCTACTTCGGTTATGATCTTTCTTATTGTATTTCATGCTTTATATACTCGGTACATATGTCGTACTAATCCCACTTTCTTCGGGAGCTGCGTTTCATGCCGCCGAGTACGGACGCTCATTTTGGTGATCCATGCTTAGGATATCTATTCGGCTATCTTGGAGTGCTCCCTTGTCCGGAGCTAGCTTTTTGGTACGGATCCTTTTGTTGTATATATATGTGTTTATCCAGGGGTACAGCGGGGCCCTGTCCCGTCATATGATACTATTGTCACTCTTAGAGGTCGGTAGACATGTGTGTGGGTTGTATATAGTTCTTTGTTCGGTTGTGTACGTATGACTTATGTTTTGGGACGTTCCCTTTCGTAGTGGCAGCCTTGTCGGCTTGCGTAAATATAGTTGGGATGTTCCCACACGCTATGATAGCCTTGTCGACTTATGTACTATTTATCTGTTGATGATTGCGACTCCTCAGGAGACAGGTTACGTTGATATATATATATATGACAGTTCTGAGATGACGTTCTCTTTTTGTAAGTTACATATTATATTTAGACGTGGATCGATTATAGCTAGCAGGTGTATAGACGAGTGTCCAGCTCGGGCACTAGTCACGGCCTACGGGGCTGGGTCGTGACTTCATCAGCCGTACGCCCTCTGGGGCAAGGTACACAAACTCCGGTCCGCCATGGTAGAGGTATGGGAGAGCTCCCGTTTCTAGTGGTCCTCAACACCGTATTTATGCATTGGCTGGGCGACAGGATCTTTAGTCTTCTCCTGACGTCGTCACATGTATATTTTTGATATTTTCTCACGATGTATATACTTTGATAGATCCCGGCTTCACACTGTCATATGTTACTCCATATATTGTGGATCGGTTTGAGGTGAAACCGAAGTCAATCAAACCTTTCAAGGTATCCACACCCGTTAATGAACCGGTAATAGCTAATCGAGTATATAGAAATTGTGTAGTTGTGATTTATAATCATCGTACTATGGCCGATTTACATGAGTTGAAAATGGTGGACTTTGATGTTATTATGGGCATGGATTGGTTGGCTTCCTGCTATGCCAATATTGATTATAGAACGAAGATGGTTCCCTTCCAGTTTTCGGGAGAACTAGTTTTGGAATGGAAAGAAAATACAGCGTCTCCGAGAGGTAGGTTTATTTTATATCTCCAGGAGAGGAAAATGATTGCTAAAGGTTGTATTTACCATCTAGTTCAGGATCAAAATGTACAAGATGAATCGCCGACTCTTCAGTCTGTCCCCGTGGTAAATGAGTTTTCGGATGTATTCCCGGAAGAGCTTCTAGGCCTCCCTCCTAAGCCAGAGATTGATTTACTATTGATGTACTATCGGATACAAAACCCATATCCATTCCTCCTTATAAGATGGCTCCCGCAGAGGTAAAAGAGTTTAAGGACCAATTGAAGGACTTGCTTGAGAAAGGTTTTATTAGGCCTAGTTCTTCCCTGTGGTGAGCACCCGTGTTGTTTGTTAGGAAGAAAGATGGCTTCTTGCGAATGTGCATTGACTACAGACAACTGAATAAAGTGACGGTCAAGAATAATTATCCACTCCTGAGGATTGATGATTTATTCGATCAATTACAGGGTGCCAAGTGGTTCTCAAAAATAATTTGAGGTCCGGGTATCATCTGGTGCGAGTTAGGGAGAAAGATATTCCTAAGACAGCCTTCAGAAACAGATATGGCCATTTCGAGTTCCGGGTAATGTCGTTCGGGCTAACTCATGCACCGGCAGTATTCATGGATTTGATGAACAATGTGTTTAGGTCTTTCCTAGATTTATTCGTGATCGTGTTCATTGACGATATCCTGGTATATTCTCAAACCGAAGCAAAACATGCGGATCATCTGCATGCCATCCGGAGTTCTCCAAACCCAAAAGTTATTTGCAAAATTTTCAAAGTGTGAATTTTGATTGAATTCGGTGACCTTTTTGGGCATGTTATTTCAACCGATGGCATTCTGGTAGATATCCAAAAGATTGAGGCCGTGAAGACTTGGCCAAGGCCTACAACACCTACGGAGGTTCGTTGTTTTTTGGGCCTAGCAGGTTATTACGGAAAGTTTGTAGAAGGGTTTTCTTTTATTTCTGCAGCACTCACGAAGTTAACCCAGAAATCAGCTAAATTTCGATGGACGGATACTCGTGAACGTAGCTTTCAAAAGTTAAAGGATAGATTGACCTCTGCCCCAGTCCTGACACTTCCAGAAGGACCGGAAGGTTATGTTGTCTATTGCGATGCTTCAGGAATTGGGTTGGGATATGTGGTAATCCAACATGGTAAGGTGATCTCTTGTGCCTCAAGGCAGTTGCGGAAACATGAGAAGAATTATCCATCCCATGATCTTGAGTTGACTGCAGTGATTCATGCATTGAAGATGTAGAGACATTACTTGTATGGCATCCATGTTGATATTTATACAGATCACAGGAGCCTCCAGTATATTTTCAAGCAGATGGAACTGAATTTACGGCAAAGGCGATGGTTGGAGTTGTTGAAAGACTATGATATTAACATCCTATATCATCCCGGGAAAACAAATGTTGTGGCTGATGCTCTTAGCCGTAGATCCAAGGGAAGTTTATGCAATTTTCATCCAGAGAAAAGAGAGTTAGCTCATGAGCTCCAGCAGTTAGCTAGCCTAGGAGTCCGGGTAATAGACTTGGGCGAGATGGGAGCTATTATTCAAAATCCAACGGTCTCGTCGCTAGTAGTTGAAGTGAAAGAACGACAATACGAGAATCCCATATTAGTTTATTACAGAAATGTACTCCCTCAGAGAAAGCAGTCATCCTTCGAGATTTTAGGAGATGGAGTTCTCCGATGTCGAGGCAGGTTGTGTGTTCCCGATGTTGCAGGGTTACGTTAAAAGATTTTGAAAGAATCCTATTGTTCCCGTTATTTCGTTCACCCCGAAGCCACGAAAATGTATCACGATCTTAAATCCATATATTAGTGGAAGATGAAGAATGATATAGCGAAATTCGTGGCCCAATGTCCTAATTATCAACAAGTGAAAATTGAGCATCAAAAGCTTGGTGGATTGTTACAAGCTATAGAAATTCCAACTTGAAAATGGGAAGTAATTAACATGGATTTCATTGCAGGCTTACCCCGTTCTCGACATAAGTATGATTCTATGTGGGTGATTATAGATAGACTCACGAAGTCAGCTCATTTCTTACCAGTCAGAACTATACATGTAGCAGAAGATTATGCGAAGCTATATGTTAAAGAGATAGTGCGACTTCACGGTGTCCCAGTGTCCATTATCTCTGATAGAGGGACTCAATTTACAGCCAATTTCTGGAAAATTTTCCAAGAAGGTTTGGGGACTCAGGTGAGTCTTAGCATGACATTTCACCCACAGACTGATGGGCAAGCTGAGCGTACCATCCAGACGCTTGAAGATATGCTACGGGCATATGTGCTGGATTTTGAAGATAGTTGAGATGATCACTTACCTCTTATTGAATTCGCTTATAACAGCAGTTATCATTCCAGCATCAAAATAGCCCCATATGAGGCTTTATATGGGCGCACGTGTAGATATCTAATTGGGTGGTTCGAAGTAGGAGAGACTAAATTGATAGGGCCAGACTTGGTCCAGCAAGCTATAGAGAAAGTCAAACTCATACAGGATCGGTTATTAACAGCTCAGAGTCATCAGAAATCTTATGCGGATAATCGTCGAAGAGACTTAGAGTTCCAAGTGAGAGATTAGGTATTCTTGAAGGTGTCGCTAATGAAGGGCGTCATAAGATTTGGCAAAAAAGGCAAGCTTAGCCCCCAATACATTGGACCTTATGAGATTATACGCAAGGTTGGCCAAGTGGCTTATGAATTAGATCTACCTCCGATTTGGAGTCGGATTCATGAGTTTTCCATGTATCGATGCTTCGTAAGTGCATTGGAGATCCTTCTAGAGTTGTACTGGTAGATGGTGTCCAAGTCACTAAGCAATTATCCTTCGAAGAAGTTCCCATTGCCATTCTAGATAGACAAGTGCGGAGACTCAGAACCAAAGATGTAGCTTTAGTCAAAGTTTTATGGAGAAATATTAATAGAGAGGAAATGACTTGGGAAGTAGAAGAAGACATGAAGTTCCGGTACCTGCATTTATTTCCGCCTCGCAGAAGACTCAGGAAGAGACGCCATTGTCCTCAGGTATGTAGTGCTTTCCTTGAGGCTTTTGTTAGTCGTGTGTGGCCATGGTTATTGATGTTCTTGTTGTAGCCCTGTGAGGCGATGTATTGTAGGTTGCTGTGGTAGGATGGTAGTGCCATATTACAGGAGAAACTCTGGCTAAATTTTCATAGAATCCCCAAGAGCCTAACATTCGAGGACGAATGTTCCTAAGGGGGGAAGAATGTTACATCTAGGAAATTTCAGATTGTTACCTTGTGAGTAGGCTAACGTGAGCTTAAGGTGATTATGAAACCCTTACGACATTAAACGAAGTATTAGATAGCTTAAAGTGCATACTATAAGATTTTGAAGTTATATGAATATATAAGCCGAAGTTCGTTGAATGAAGTGACATGTAAGACGTGTTCGGAAAGGTTTTCGCTATAATTGAGCTAATATTTATTTGGTAATATCTTGAGGGGCTGCTATAGGGCCTATTTTATGGTTAATGAAGTGTTGTATAAGTGCCAAGAAGGTTCCACAAGGATTGGAAGTCAAATGAATCAACGAGAGAAAGTTTCATATAACGCATGAGTTATACGACCATTTATACGGTCCGTATAACTTTATACGGTCCGTATAACTTTATACGGTCCGTATAAGGGAGGTCCGTATAACATGACCCTTACAGAGAGGGATATTTTCTTGGTGGTGTTATACGGTCCACTTATACGAATCGTATAATATTATACGGACCGTATAAGTGGTCCGTATAAGTCCATCGGGCAGAATTTTTATTTTTGTATAAATAGAAGACCCTTGTTCTTTTATTTCATTTTTCCACATTTCCTCAAGTCTTGAGAGCTCCAAACCCTTCTCCAAGCAAATTTCACTCCAACCCAAGAGATTACAAAGATCAAGAGGCAAGGATCAAGATATCCATGTGTTAGAAGTCTTGCTTGGGTTAGTAGACTACAAGAAATTCTTGGGTGTTGAAGCTAGGGTTTTCATATAAGTTGATAGTTGCTCCAAAGCTCATTCTTATGAGATAAAAGGTTAGCTTTCATGCTTATTTCATCTTATCCTGAATGTTTGGTTGTTGAACAAGTTGGGTAGAAGAAGAAAGTAGAAAATGAGGTCTAAATGTAGCTTTTATGATGTTTTTGAGTATTAAGCTAACTTGAGTCATGATGTCACGACCCAACCCCGTAGGCCGTGACTAGTGCCCGAGCTGGACACTCGTATACACCTTATAACTATAATCAGCTCACCATTAGCATAATAAGGAACTCATATATAAAAAGGCATGACGTCGTCTAAAAGCGTCGCATATATATACATATCACGACAACTTTGTCTCCCGAGGAGTTACAATTTTCAACGAGATAACATCATATATAAGCGGCAAGCTATCATAACACACACGCTTCCAAAACATGTTATATATATATCTACGCAAGCGACAAGGCGCTTACCACGAATGGGAACGCCCCAAAACATAGCCATACGGACACAAGCTCGAACGGTAACTATACACAACCCACACGTATGTCTCGGACCCCAAGAGTCACAACACGGTAACATATGACGGGACGGAACCATTGTACCCTGGATAAACATATACATATATTAATAGATCTGAGCCAAAAGTCCGGGCTCCGGAACAACGGAGCACTCCAAGACAGCTGAGTAGAAGTCCTATCTTTGAAGAATCATCAAATCGAGTATCTGTACTGCGGGCGTGAAACGCCCCCCGAAGAAAGGGGTCGAGGGAAATATGCGAGTATATAAAGCATGAAATACGATCGGGATTATAACAGAAATAAGAATTTCAGAAAACAAGTACAACAACCAGAATACCAAAACGTTTGCTTTTGAAACACAAATCATATATATCAATATCATATATCATATCCGGCCCATTATAGGACTCGGTGAACATGGTCGCCACCCCGTCTTTGGCGCCATAACACAGCATACTCCAGAACACAGCATAACTCCGTATCACAGCATAACTCCGTATCACAGCATAACTCCGTATCACAGCATAACTCCGTATCACAACATAACTCCGTATCACAGCATAGCACCATAACACAGCATAACACCATAATATATATATATATACGTGCCCGGCCCTCGAATGGGGACTCGGTAGAAAGATGTAATAACGGTATGCACGAGCGAGTAGTGAGTAACCATATGCATATAAATCATCTTTTGAGACTCAATAGATAAGTAGACTAACCAACGCTCGAGTATCAGGATGATAGCCATATTAAGTACTCTTTTAACATCATTATGAACTATATCAAAATAAAGCCTCAGAGATCATAGACATGTATCAAATCAATACGAGACAGCTTATGAAAGTTAAGGACGTTATTCATTATAGAATCCCTTAAGAATAGGAACTCTTTATGCATCATTTACTATCCAATCATATGAAAGACTCGAGGGCAATAGCTCGACTACATTAAGAATTTTAATATCAAGAAGTGAATAAGAACCATAAATCATACTCGGAACTTATGAATAGAGTTACCCCAAAGTTCATATCGTATCATACTTACATCTAGGACATGCCAAAAGAAAGAAAGGATAGGCTTTACATACCTTTAGCGTTTACTCGCAACACAGCACGTATACGCTGCCCAATAGTACCTCAACCTATATTAAGACGTCAAGAACTACGATTAAACTATGAAGAAATTCAAAACGTATCCTAACGTTAGTAACTCCTTTCTAGATAATTAGACGACATTTCGCTTCTATCCAAACCAACTACTTATAACCATGCCAACATTACTAATCATGCATTCAAGTGTCAACCCGAGGCTATTCAAACATGACTTGAGGACATTCCGGGCAGCCCGTACAACACTCCAAAACTGCCCAACCAACATACAATACAACCTATAATTTTCCAAGTTCAACAAGAACAACAACAACACATTCCTTCCTTCCAATTTCACAAACTATACCAACGACCACACGTTAACAACATCATTTATATAAGTGCAAGAAACTATATTAACATCATATTAGCTTCTACAACGACCCATTTCACAAACATTTACAACTCCAACTTGAATCATTAAACCTTCATTCTCACCATAAAATCCATAACAACAACAACCAAAATATCAAGTAAATCAATTCACCATTTCCCTACACAAACAGCCTCAACATCTACAAACATAATCCCACGATTTCTATTCATTTCTACATACTACAACACATTCAAACCATCCACAACACATGCAAAAGGATATTAAACCTTACCTTAACACTTGACTCCTCAACTTGGCTAGAATTTGTGCCTTGAATTTAATACTTGTTCTTGCAATCTAGGATCAATCCCACGTTGTTGTACACCTCCCAAGGGATTGAAATACTTGAAGAAAATTATTTGGATCAAGATCATAAACTTGCAAGAAATCAGCCATGGCCGTGGGCTTTCAAGAACTTCCATGGCATGTTTATGGTTTCTTTTTCAACTAAGTCATGAAGATAAATAGGTAGAACACTTTAGGACTTGATTGGCCATGGAAATCATTATTTTTCTCAAGATCGACCATGGCGTGTAATTGCCATGGTGAGTTCTCTCCTTGAATTCCATTTTGTGGATGAAAAATGAATGGCTAGTCATCTTTTCTATTTTTATATGACCTCCATAGTGGTGACACATGTCCAACCCTTGACATGTGTCCCATTATCCTTCATGGACCAATCATATCAATCCATGTGTTGTGGGGCCCACTTAATGGTCTAATTAGGCTAATTAATTATAATTAATCACTAATCCCTACTTAATAATTTAATCATGGTTAAATTAATCCCTAATCTCCATTAATATTTCCATGCCAAATAAAATGTATAAGCAACTTGTGCATTAAAACAAAATCGGAGGTTAAAAGTCGCTACCTCGTATCCCAAAATAGTTTTGTCCTTAACTTGTCACGATTGGCCTAAAATATCCCAATGTACAAAAATACGGGATATAACATCCTTCCCCCCTTTAGAACATTCGTCCTCGAATGTTAAATCAGTCTTACAGGGTCTTATAAGCACGTCGGGGGAGTCTCTTTCATAGTTGTCACATATAACTTTATTTACCAATCAATATAACCAACGAGGAGTTTAGATTACATGTAGGCATAGGAAACAAGTAAAGATACTCATTCTTTATCTTCTTTTCAGCTTCCCAACTCATCTTTTCCCGATTATTATTCTGTCACAATACCTTAATGAAGGCCACATCCTTAGTACGCAACTTTCCCACCCGACGATCAAGTATAGCTAATCTCCTCATAAGATAATTCCTCCGTTACCTGGACATCATCCACGGAGAATACCCTAGAAGGGTCACCAATGCATTTGCGAAGTATAGACACATGAAACCTTTGGATATCGCTTCCAAATCGGATGGTAGGTCTAATTCGTAGGCAACCTTACCTATCGTACGGACAATCGATAGGCCCAATATATCTCGGGCCGAGCTTTCCCTTCTTGCCGAATCTCATTACACCCTTCATGGGTGACACCTTTAAAAATACCCAATCGCCAATCTGGAACTCTAAGTGTTGATGCCGATTATCTGCATATGATTTCTATCGACTCTGGGATTCCACTAACCTTTCCCGAATAAGCTTTACTTTATTCGCTTGTTGAATCATATCTAGGCCAATTGACTTAGTTTCACCAACATCAAACCAGCCAATAGGTGACCTACACTTCTTGCCATACAAGGCTTCATACGGTGCCCTCTGGATGCTAGAATGGTAGCTATTATTATAGGCAAACTCAATAAGTGGCAGTTGATCATCCCAACTACCTCTGAAGTCAATAACACAGGTCCGCAACATATATCCTAGCGTCTGAATAGTACGCTCGGCCTGTCCGTTAGTCTGAAGGTGAAATGCTATGCTAAGATTCACCTGTGTCCCCAATCCCTTTTGGAATGGTCTCCAGAAGTTAGCTATATACTGAGCTCCTCTGTCCGATATAATAGGTGTGGAAACCTCATGAAGTCTCACTATTCCCTTGATATATATAACTGCACATAGTTCTCAGCTGAATAGGTTGTCCTGATTGGAAGAAAATGGGTTGATTTGTCAGCCTATCCACAATACTCCATATAGAATCATACTTTCGTGGAGTGCGAGGTAAGCTTGTAATGAAGTCCATATTCTGGAATCTTTAGCCTCATATATTACTTCTTGACTTCTTTAAAAGACTTTAGCTGTTACCCTACTCCTTAGCTCTTAATGTCAATCCTTAGAGTTGGCTATCAAGTAGCGCTGGAGCTCTCTCATATAATAACTTCATTTAGGCTGCGCGTTTCTATGTCTATCATTAACTGGTCCTTGATTTGACATATAAGTCCACTGCCATCATCACCATTTGTTCGATCATCTCACTTAAACCATTATATAATTCCTTTAACCCAACTTGTAACACTCTAGGCACATTATCTCGTGTCATTTCTTTATCTTTTATTCCAACTCTTTTATTGCCCCTTTGCTCAGATTTTTGCTCTTAACTTTCCGGTCACACATTATGTTGCAATCTTTATAAGAACATGCGAAGGTGCTCAAATTAGCCCAAGAAATACCTTAGCATCGTTTCACAAATCTTTACATTTTACTTTGCCTTCTCCTATCGTATCTTACAATCGGTATCGAGATAAATCTTCGGCTCAACCATGGCCATGTCCCATTTGCCCTCAGCACTAATTCTATCTTGGTAATTTGGCTTGAACCATCTTTACATCTTTCTGTAATGTACCCAAAATGTCATAACTGAATTGTCATTATTGAGTCCTTACTCCTCTTATCAAGTACTCACTCACTTGGTCTTACGCTTAACATACAAATATTCGTAGGTTGCATAACTATTCTTGTACAACTTATATAAAATATACCCAATCTCAGTCATAGTCTTTCCTTCTTCTTGTTCATTATGCCTTACATAACTCATCCGTACTAAAAACTCGTTTGTAGCCTATCTGGTCATTCTCCTTTCCCTTTCTTTATTCACCCTTTGAACTTCTCGCTTCCTACTATAGGAGATTTTCTATTCCTTCTCCTTTGTTACTTATAAGTCGCAATATCATTAGCGAACAACTCTATTGCCAATATCTTAGCCTCGAATCCTGTATAGCATTGCTATCCTTTATAATATCCCTTAAGTTACTCGTTACCATTCTCTTGTCGTACGCTCTTTCTTCTTATAAGCACCCTTTTTTAATGACATATCATTCAAGGCCTTTACAAATGATTTTCGATCGTCTCAAATACCATCAAACTTCTATCCCATTTATCGTTGGCTTTCAGATTTTACTAACTTGTTTCAGCAGGGGATCTCACTTGAAGTTTAAGTTTTCACATCAAACGTATTGCAGTGTGAATCGTCTCCATCTTACACTTGCATTTCTCGTTTCCCCCCTTAGGGGTGTACTTATACCGTTATCCGTTCACATTACACTCTATGTCCTTGTTTCCTATATCAAATCCCTCCCATCCTTTTTCTAATTCACTTGATGTTTGTACTATATCCATTTTTTCTTTATAATCTATAACTTTGATTATCCACGTACGAAACCTTAACCACATCACGAAGCGACGAGAACCTTTCTATATATATAATATGAAATTTCATCTGATAATTTGTACTCGAGTAATGCGACCAACGCAACAACTCATCCGAGGCCACATTCCACTCATCCCAATCAATAGTTAATTAGTACTTGTAGTCGTTCCAATCTCAATTAGGCAGCACTCATATTCCGACGATAAGTGTCCAAAGTTCTCTTGAAATATTATCTTTATCCCAACCTATATCATTTGTTTCCTTTGATGAATTTACGATACCCTATTTTTTTTTTTCGAGCCTACAGCCCTTGTCCTTTAGGGATTCCACTATTTCCGAGGTGAAGTCGCGTACACGCAACACTCCTTTATGCCTTATGCCCTTTTTACCTTTGTTGTGCACTCAACACTGGCTTCTAACTTACTCACAAACATATCAAGTTCGTCTTAATAATGGTCTTATCTTATCACCACGTCGTCGTACTACACCTTTAAGTTCATAACTATATATTCCCCTTTCGTTCCATACTGTACTCGATTAACTACGTCTATCTTAGGTGCTTCCATATTAGAATTTACTTATCGTTTCTCCGTCTATGTCCATCTTTTATTACCTACACGAGGAATTTTATGCTACCTGTATCATTCGGAACACATTACTTTCGCATAATCCTTTTCTCATTTCAAAACGTACCTATTCGTCCATGTATTTCTTCGCTTTTTCATACTTCCTCCTTTCTAACATTCATTCTTACCCGTCCTCGTCTTTACAACTTGGTCTTTCTGAATTCTCGTCACTTTTAGTACTCGTATCCTCGGCTACATAAGTCATGACCTATTGCTACAACAGTATCTTGCTTTTCTTATTTCCGTCTTTAATTAACTCCTTCTTTTCTAGCGCGCTATCATTTGGCCACGTTATCACTAGCCTTTATTCTAAACTTTCCTACGAACCTAATGAGTCTTTCTTGTTCGTTCTATAGCTCGCTTTTCCGTTTCACACTTGCCTTTTTACTCTAGTCACATAAATCATGTCATATCTCTTAGTCACTTCCTCACTAGGCTTTACTCATTTTCATGACAATCCTCATTATAATCACATTATATCCTGTTCGTAAGCAATCCTATAGTGTAACACTTCTTAACCTTTACCTTTTAATTAGGTCTTATTCTTAATATCTCGCAAGCTGCCCTATCAGTACATTCATATCCGTCACAATCCTCTTTTTTTTTTTTTTTTTTTTTTTAAATCATCTCCTAATATCACTAGCCCTTTCCAAATTCCTTTTTACCGCATCGACATCGACCTCCTAACTGCTATTACTATCAATTCGGCGGTTAACTTATTTCTCGAGGTCAATCGTACTCGCAACTTTAGTCAAATCCTATCATTACTATTGGTATGCTTTCAAGTCATACAAACTTATGTCTCAATCGCTCTTTTTTTCGGAAAATTTTGGCGAGAGTTTCCTCGTTTCTTACCACATCTCGAAACACAAGTAGAAATACCAACAATGCCTCACGGGGCCAACATATATATATATATATATATATATATATATATATATATATATATATCAACAATGCGATACCGCGCGGGGAAAATGATGAACATACCTCGTATGCCCAACTCAACCGCACTTTGTTACATTTTCTTGTTTTACTTTCCCTTTTACTCTTCAACTTGTATTTCAATCGTACTTCAATATCTTACCCGACATATATCTTTCGTACCTTGGCTTACCTGCATGCTTTTTAACTTCCAATATCGCTAGTCACTTTTTTCTGTCGATGTTATATCCCGTACTTTTGCGTATTCGGGAAATTTGGAAATAATTGTGACTTGTAAGAATAAGGCAATATTTTGATTTTGGTCAATATGTATGTTGTTGTTCTTGAAAAACATAAACGCGAAATATTGAGGAAGCCAAGGGCAAAATGGAATTTTGAAATTAGTTCCGGAATTTCAAACAAGATTTATAACCAATTGGGCTCAAAAAAAAAAGAAAAAAATCAAGGCCCAACCCCAGGGTGGCCATGGCCAAGAAAAATAATAAGAAAAGGGTCCCAAGCTCAATATAATTTATCCATGTGATAAATTAATAAAAAAGGGCAATTATTCATCAAATCCCCTAGAATTTTCAAGACAAGAGAAAGAGAAAAAAAAAAGAAAAACAAGAAGAACAAAGAGAAGGGCGGCCATTCGGCCATGATATGGAATTTCA
This sequence comes from Lycium ferocissimum, assembly GCF_029784015.1. NCBI lineage: Eukaryota > Viridiplantae > Streptophyta > Magnoliopsida > Solanales > Solanaceae > Lycium > Lycium ferocissimum. Next base: position 69,450 of record NW_026721150.1, read on the forward strand.
CCCCTCAAAATATTGTTTCAAAAATTATTTTCTTGTTGTATTCCTACTAATTCAAGGCTCTACAACTTGGTGTAGTTGTTTTGGAAGATTGAGCATTAGTTTCATCAATTCAACACTTGAGTTAAGTGAAGAAGTTGGAAGGAAAAGGTAAGAATTCATCCCTTTTATTTATGTTATGAAGGTTATATTTATGTTGTAGTATATGGAAATGAGTAGAATATATAGAAATATGGAAGTTATGCACAAGTGGGTGTGCATGTGTGTACGTGGCCGTGTATATGTGCTATGTGGTGTAGTTGGGATGAGTTGAATTTTATGTTATATTTTAGTTGTGGTTATTGTGGAATTTGCATTGAAAATGAAAGTTGAATGAAAATTGGATGAAGTTGGAAAATTGCCATGTTGGCCGTGTAGTATATTGGTGATGAATAATGATGGATTTGTTTTGTTTAGTATGTTAATTGTGTTGTTGTGATCCTTATAATGTAAAGGAAGGCTAGATGGTTTAATTTGGCATTGAAGTAGATTGTAGAAGATTATGTTGTTTTAGTATGACTTTATGATATTACGGAAATGAAGTTGTTAAAGTGTGGATTATGGTTGTTGGTTATGAATTTGTAAGTAGAAAATGTGTTGTGATGGTTTTGTTGCATATGTAGGAATTTTGGGTGGAATATGGAATTGATGGAATTGTTGGATATTGGATATGTGGCTTGGAATATTCTTGGCTTGTGTTTGAATGATCTTAAATTAGTATGTGGACATAAAAATATTAATATAGATTTGAAAGTACAAGTTGGATTGGAAGTTGTTGCATTATTTGGAAAGGAAGACTATGTATGTTAGAATGCGTTTTGTTGTGATTTTGATGATTGTTGTTATTGTGGTGGTTGTTGTTGTTGATATATGGCCGAGCTAAGTCTCGGGATGTTGAGTTTATAGGGAAAATGCTGCCGAAATTTCGGTAGACAAATATGAACTTAAGTTGAACTTTTAGAAGCTATAACTTACATTTGGTAAATGTGACCAAATTGTAGATTTTGGTGAACTTGAGACTTGATTTTGGAGACGTATGGAAGACGGAAAAGGTATGTAAAGCTATCCCTTTTCTTCTTTTGGCATGTCCTAGATGTACTAGGTTTGAATTTGAGCCTCGGGGGTTATCCTGATCATCGAAACCCGAGTTTGATTTTAGTTACTATTCATTCAGTATAATTGAATCATGACCTTTACGTTTTGTTGGAAAACTATTCGAATATCCATAATTTGCGCAAATGTGATGGAATTGTTTTGAAGCTTACAAAGATGACTCCATAGAGTCTAAAGTTCGTAATTTATGTCCGCCACCTCGACTTGACCCGAGGTGGGCCCACTAGCCCCGAGATTTCTTTCGTTGGTCTTACTTAATCTACTTTCGTATGATATAAAGGAGGACCTTTGCCTATGAATTTGAGACTCCGTTTGGTGTGTTCCATAAGTTATTTGAAAGCTTCTAAATGTGAACGACACTAAATTTTCGAGTAAAAATAGCTTATGAAGTATTTTTCGAAAGTTTTGTAAATCTAAAGGCTCACATCTTTTGTATATTAATTCCGACAGACCCAATACTTACTTTGAGCCTTCTGATCTTAATATGAATATGTATACGTATTTATTTGCCGAGTCTTGAAATTTAATTGGGTATATGCATATGACTTCTGCACTACTCTGCTCGTGCCTATACTATGACATCGTTCGCCGGTTCCCGGGCCGGTTTGTGATCGTGCGCACTATGATAAAATAGGCAGTATGTTGTGTTACGGTTCCCGAGACCTCGCCATAGGGCCGGGTTCCGTTTATGGAGTTATGCTGTGATATGGCCTATGATATGTTTGATGACATGATATGTTTGATGATATGATATGTTTGATGATATGATATGTTGTGTTCGGGGTGTACGGAGATTTGAAACTTTCTGGAGTATGCCGTTGTGGGCACCGCCGCCGGAGTGGTGACCACGTTCCTGAGCTTTATGCATGATTTTCTATTTGCATTATGTACATGTGTCTTCAATACAGATTTTGGTACTTCGATCCGGTATTTTCTCTCTGTACCCTTCACTTCAGTTATGGTTTGGATTTCTATACTTTATGCTTTACATACTCAGTACATCTTTCATACTGACCCCCTTTCTTGTGGGCCGCGTTTCATGCCCGCAGGCTGCAGGTTCGTGAGCCAGAGTAGGCCACACATTCCCCGCTATTACGCGTAGTGCCCTTTCGTCCGTAGCCCATATGTTGGTACCGTCTTCTCGCGATGTTTATGCTTTTGTATATTTGGTTATTTGTAATAGCGGGGCCCCCGTCCCGTCATATGTTTCGTTTTTGGTAGAGTAGAGGCCCCGTAGTCGTACATGTGGGCCGCGGGTCATGTGTGTGTTCGTTTGTTTATAATCCGTGTCTTACGGCCGGTCCCGTTTGCTAACATGGCCAAAACGGCCCATTTGTCCGTATACGTGTATGTATCCGGCGACGTATATTCCGCCAAACTATCGTATCCGGATGCGGCCCAAATGGCCCGTACTTTTGTATATGTGTGTATATCTGTTCGACGATGTGTATTCCGCCGCCCCTTCTGACTATGATATGATGATTTTTGTACGCGCGACCGCTTAAGATAATATTTGCTTATAATTTGTTCGAGATTTTTAATATGAAAGTTTGAGTTAGATAGAAATACGACGAGTTAGTATATACGTCGTTTAGGGGTGTCCAAGTAGGACATCGGGCCGCGACCCCCAGAGGCCGGGTCAAAACCTGCCGATGCCATTCTTCTACTGAAATCAAAGGTTAGTATAAGGAATCTCATTTCCTATGGCGTGGCTCCATCGCACGACCTTAAATATGAAAGAAAGGTAACATCCTAAATGTCTCAGAGATTTCGTTTATAGATTGTGGTGCACAACACACCGATAAACAAGACTCACTATACTTGGCCGCTTTCTTGTTTAGACACTCCGAGGATGAACTGCTCTGATACCACTTTTGTCACGACCCAACCCCGTAGGCCGTGACTAGTGCCCGAGCTGGACACTCGTATACACCTGATAACTATAATCAGCTCACCATTAGCATAATAAGGAACTCATATATAAAAAGGCATGACGTCGTCTCAAAACTGTCGCATATATATACATATCACAATAACCTGTCTCCTGAGGAGTTACAATTTTCAACATATAACATCATATATAAGCCGGCAAGGCTATCATAACACACAGCTTCCAAAACATGTATATATATATATATCTACGCAAGTTGACAAGGCTTCCACTAAGAATGGGAACGCCCCAAAATATAGTCATACAGACACAACTGAACAGTAACTATACACAACCCACACATATGACTATAGACCTCTAAGAGCCACAACAGTAACATATGATGGGACAGGGCCCCGCCGTACCCCTGGATAAACATATACATATATTAATAGATCTGAGCCAAAAGTCCAGGCTCCGGAACAACGGAGCACTCCAAGACAGCTGAGTAGAAGTCCTATGCTGAAGAATCATCAAATCGAGTATCTGTACCTGCGGGCATGAAACGCGACCCCCCCCCCCGAAGAGCGGGGGTCGACGAAATATGTACCGAGTATATAAAGCATGAAATACAAAGAACAGATTATAACCGAAATAAGAATTTCGTAAAACAAGTACAATAACCCGAATACCAAAACGTTTGCTTTTGAAACACAAATCATATATATCAATATCATATATCATATCCGGCCCATTATAGACTCGGCGAACATGGTCGCCACCCCGTCTTTGGCGCCATAACACGAATACTTTGGTAACACGCATAACTCCTCACAAAGATAACTCCGTATCACAACATAACTTCGTATCACAAAGATAGCACCATAACACAAAGATAACACCATAATATATATATATATATACCACTCCGGCCCCTCTAGTGAGGGACTCAGGTGAAAGATGTAATAACAAGAGATGCACGAGTAGAGTAGTGAGTAATCATATGCATATAAATCATCTTTTGAGACTCAATAGATAAGTAGACTAACCAACGCTCGAGTATCAGGATGATAGCCATATTAAGTACTCTTTGAACATCATTATGAACTATATCAAAAGAAAGCCCCATAGATAATAGACATGTATCAAATCAATACAAGACAAATTTTATGAAAGTTAAGGACGTTATTCATTATAGAATCCCTTAAGAATAGGAACTCTTTTATGCATCATTTACTATCAAATTATATGAAAGACTCGAGGGCAATAGCTCGACTACATTAAGAATTTTAATATCAAAAAGTGAATAAGAACCATAAATCATACTCGGAAATTATGAATAGAGTTACCCCAAAGTTCATATCGTATCATACTTACATCTAGGACATGCCAAAAGAAAGAAAGGATAGGCTTTACATACCTTTAGCGTTTACTCGCAACACAAAGACGTATACGCTGCCCAATAGTACCTCAACCTATATTAAGACGTCAAGAACTATGATTAAACTATGAAGAAATTCAAAACGTATCCTAACGTTAGTAACTCCTTTCTAGATAATTAGACGACATTTCGCTTCTATCCAAACCAACTACTTATAACCATGCCAACATTACTAATCATGCATTCAAGTGTCAACCCGAGGCTATTCAAACATGACTCGAGGACATTTCGGGTAGCTCGTACAACACTCCAAAACTGCCCAACCAACATACAATACAACCTATAATTTTCCAAGTTCAACAAGAACAACAACACATTCCTTCCTTCCAATTTCACAAACTATACCAACAACCACATGTTAACAACATCATTTATATAAGTGAAAGAAACTATATTAACATCATATTAGCTTCTACAACAGCCCACAAACAATTACAACTCCATCTTGAATCATTAAACCTTCATTCTCACCATAAAATCCCTAACAGCAACAACCAAAATATCAAGTAAATCAATTCACCATTTCCCTACACAAACACCCCCTACACGGCCTCAACATCTACATACATAATCCCACGATTTCTATTCATTTCTACATACTACAACACGTTCAAACCATCCACAACACATGCAAAAGGAGATTAAACCTTACCTTAACACTTGACTCCTCAACTTGGCTAAAATTTGTGCCTTGAATTTAATACTTGTTCTTGCTATCTAGGATCAACCCCACGTTGTTGTACACCTCCCAAGGGATTGAAATACTTGAAGAAAATTATTTGGATCAAGATCATAAACTTGCAAGAAATCAGCCATGGCCGTGGGCTTTCAAGAACTTCCATGGCATGTTTATGGTTTCTTTTTCAACTAAGACATGAAGATAAATAGGTAGAGAACTTTAGGACTTGATAGGCCATGGAAATAATTATTTTTCTCAAGATCAGCCATGGCTGTGAGCTGCCATGGCTGAGTTCTCTCCCTTGAATTCCATTTTATGGATGAAAAATGAATGGCTAGTCATCTTTTCTATTTATATATGACCTCCATAGTGGTGACACATGTCCAACCCTTGACATGTGTCCCATTATCCTTCATGGACCAATCATATCCATCCATGTGTTGTTGGGCCCACTTAATGGTCTAATTAGGCTAATTAATTATAATTAATCACTAATCCCTACTTAATAATTTAATCATGGTTATATTAATCCCTAATCTCCATTAATATTTCCATGACAAATAAAATTTATAAGCAACTTGTGCATTAAAACAAAATCGGAGGTTAAAAGTCGCTACCTCGTATCCCAAAATAGTTTTGTCCTTAACTTGTCACGATTGGCCTAAAATATCCCAATGTACAAAAATACGGGATATAACACATGATTCTTAGTATGATATGGGTATGATATTGGTATGGAAGGTATAACAGTGGCGAGGAAGCATTGTATGAAAATGTGCTAAGGATGGGTGTGAAGTTGTTAGTATAAGTTGAACATGAGAATGAACTTTGAAGACTTAATGAAATGTGATTGCTTGATTATGATATTATGGATGTTTGGGAGTTGTTTTTGTAATATGGTGGAAGTTGAGGAAATAGGGGAAATGCTGCCCAATTTTCATTAGATCATGAATTATTCTAGTTTGCATCTAAGTTTGTCATTAAGGCTTAACCATGGTATGAATCCTTCTAAATGTAGATTCTCCAAGCTTCGACAGGGAACGTTAAGTAGTTAAGAAGACGACGAGGTATGTAAGGCTAACCCTTCTTTATTAAGGCAAGATTCCATCATTGTAAACCTTCACGTGAATTTCATATTGTCTTCCAAGATGACTCCATCGATATTTTCACAATGCTATTTCCTCCTTTATATGATAGTTGATCCTCTAAGGAAAGATGTAATGAAAATGATGATGAGGATGTTATTGATGATACTTATGGACTAGTATGTATACATATATAAGTATGTATGGCTATTATATAACACCAAGCTTCTATGGCCAGGTATGAGGTCCATCACGCGCACACCACTGCAGTTAGGTACGGGTAACACTGAGCCTTGGTAAGGCCAGGTATGTATAGCATCGAGCCTTGTCATGGCCGGGTATGTGAAACACCAAACCTTCATGGTCGAGTATGGTACTAATATGTAAGTAAGCATTAGAAATGGAAGGTCCCTATAAGAGGCAAGTATGTAAATACGATGATGGTCACTAGAAGTACTAATGGCTCTATTACCTCAAGATTTTTCTATCTTATGCAATTTCTTATGCTTCTACTATGATGTGATTATGCTTTAAATACTCAGTACATTATTCATACTGATTTCCTTTTATTTGTGGACGTTGCGTCATGCCTACAGGTGGACAGGGAGATAGACTTGATCCATAGATTATTTGTTCGTGATCGCATGAGAGCTCCATTTGATCCGGAGTCGGCCCTCGTTGGCATAATTCTTTTGTATACATACATATGTGCATGGCGGGGTCCTGTCCCATTTATATGATGTTACATACTCTCTTTAGAGCCTCGTAGACAGTTGTGTATGGCTAGATGTCTTTTAGCCTTGTCGGCTTATGTTTTGTATATCATTTTGTTAGCCTCATCGGCTTGTGTATATGGATATAGGCATAGTTGTTGATGATGATATAAATGTATCATTTCCCAGTGAGATTAGTATTATTGATGTATAGAAATCATGCGTCGGCCATGTGGCTCACCTATATGTGAATATGAATATACGATAAGAGGTGCCCGGGCGGGTTAGCACCGGGTGCCCGTCATGGCCCTCCGGTTGGGTCGTGACATAGAGGATGAAGTGTGGGAGTAATGGGGAGGTTCTAGTTGTATTATTGTGGGAAGTGGGAAATTAAATTGGAGAGAGATTTGGAGAAACTTTCGAGTGGTGTAGTGGGAGTGAAGAGTGAAGAAACCAAGTACCCTTTATGTACTTCTAACCCAACGATGACCGCCGTAATGGTTCCTCGGTCAGCCGGGGGGCAGATGCCGCGGCTGGTCGTTAGGCTCCGCTAGAGCGGTCTCTCCCTAAAGTCTTCAGTCCGCCGCAGTGACTCCATAGTTACCTTAGCGACACTGCTATAGTGCACTCCTAACCATTGTAGCGGCCCTGACCATTTCATTTTTCATTGTTAATCTCAAGGTACCCCGAGCTTTATACCCCGCCCATGTGGCCCCAGGTGGGCTAAGAGCGGTGAACTACTCAATGTTTCACTTATTGCTCTTGAGTTTAATCTTAAGGTTACTTCGTGAGACGCATACAATCCAGCGGTCCCTATTTGTTCGCAAATTGTCGTGTGTCCTTAATATATCTGCGATTGATAGACATTGACTTCTTTTACAAAACCCGATTCCTTTTCCTTAATTTATTACCCTTTCAAATCTCCTCGTGAAATATTAGCCGAGCCATCTCTAGTATAAGCTGCCAGAGTTAATTTCACGTACGATGATCCTTATTGACAAGACTGAACGGAAGCGAAAATGATTTTTGAATTTTTTTAAAGCTCAGTGTTACTTCTTTGCGCCTTTCTTTATTCAGGCTGATTTAAGTAAATATCCTCATATTATGGCTGGCACAGATTTTCACAATAAGTTGTTCCAAATCAATCGAGGATTTTCTCATCCATTTCGCTGACCAAATTTCATACGTGGCAGTACATATTTCCCTGTTATTAACACAAATGAATACCTTGACTCCTGCAAGTTTGACTGCTAAGTCCATTCCATGTGCATACCATTTCTTATGCCCTTGTCACTCTCGCCTTTCGAGGATGAACGGTTAAATTGGTATCTGATATAACGACCCGTTTCGTCGTTACTGTGACTTCCAGGAAATTCGCGACCTTGACCTCCTTAAAAACATCTAAGGATCCTTGCGCTCTTAAAATCGTTAACCGATCACGTTTTCCAAACATATGTAAAATATTAATTTGGGCCCCGGCCCGTTACCGCCCTAGTAATTGACCCGCCGGCTGCCAAAAAGGCGGCTCCCCGGGGGGAAGGATTATTAATGA
>NW_026721151.1:0-8960 GCF_029784015.1 Lycium ferocissimum
TTTCCATGATCAATTGTTCAAGGACCATTTTCGGCCAAGCTTATGGCCGAATGGTCTCTCCTTCTCTTTCTTCATGTTTCTTGAATTTTCCATGGTTAAAATGATGAATTGTCTTGTTTCTTCATGACTTGCACATATATATATATTGGCATAGGCACATGGCCGGTCATGTGCCCCTATTTTTTCCTCCAATTTTTTCTCCAATTTTCTCAAATTCTCTAGAAATTTCTTAAATGCAAAAGATGAATAAGTCTTGCATAGTAAGGAATTATGCATATATATATACTTAGCCTCCACCAATACAAGATGTCCATTTGTGTCATTCCATGGCATGAAAATATTGGTCAAAATATAGGTGGGGCCACGGCCACCTAGGCCTTTTGGCCATTTCATGAAAATTCTTTTCCAACTTTTAGCCTCCAATTTCTCCTTATCCCGAATTTACCCCTAATGCTCCATTCCAATAAAAAGGATGAATACGCACTTATACATTCAAAAAAAAAAATAATTTATAACCTTGTCCTTAACTTCCCGCCATTAACTCGGAATATTCAAACGTACAAAATGCGAGGTATAACAATGGGAAAGGGCGAGAGCGTTATATACGCGTAACCACCTGATCAGTTGGTATAATATGACATGATACCGTCCCGGACGCGGGATATGTGGTTATGGATCGGGCTGCACGTTCCGCAGCAATATATTATATGGATCGGGCTGCACGTTCCGCAGCAATATAATATATATATATATGTATATATATATATGGATCGGGCTTCACGTTCCGTAGCAATATAATATATATATGGATCGGGCTTCACGTTCCACAGCACTAAACAGTCATGGTTCCGCCTAAAAGGGCACTCAGATGTGCAAGTTACTCTTTATCTCATGAAATGCCCTATGTTTTCGTCTTGTTACTACTCATGCTTTGTATCCTCTAAAATGTTTTACTCATGCCTTACATACTCAGTACATTGCTCGTACTGACGTCCCTTCTTGTGGACGCTGCATTCATGCCACGCAGGGGTACACCGGCATGAGTTGAAGATATTAGCGAAGATGTTCCGGCGGGATTGGCGAGCTCCATTTTCTCTCGAGTCTTTGCCGAGTCGAGCATTATGATATGGTTTCATGTTCCATGTTAGAGACTTTGCGAGACAAGGTCGTGTATGTAGTATGTCGGTTTGTAAGCGGCTCCATAAGCCGGGTGTATTGTGATGCATTATTCTACGAGTCTTATACGATCACGGTGTCTTACTTGATTTGAAGAGGACGAAAAGGTGTTTGTTCTCGAAAAGCTTTCATTATGTACTCATGTTATGCTATGAGGGCCCAATATGATTATGAGTGCCACGAGAGTCAGAGGGTTCGCTCGGCCCTAGGTAAGGGTCGGGTGCCCATCACGCCCTAACGAAAATTAGGGTGTGACAATGTCAAACCAGACTTTAGAAATCATAACCACGTATCGGAAACATATACATAACAATCCTTATCTTAAACTTGGCAAATAATAAATAGTCATACTCGGGGGTCGGAATACAAAGCATGTTAGGTTCTTTCCAACAACCTTTAGCACTATACAAGGAAATGTCTTGGGGCCCATGGACAAGTATCAAACCTATCCGGGCCCGCCTATGGGAGCTAGGATCATCATACGCTACGGAACCTCCTACGAGCATATCGAGGCGATCCGAGCCCTTCTGTGAAAGTTATGGTCGTTCGTAGTTTCGGGATCCTTTTTAAGAACAACTTCTTTAGATAACACTTGCAATTTAATCATACAAAGGACACAAGGGACATAACATGACTACACTATGAATGTAATATTAAGAAGCGAATAAAAGGTTGTAAACACGCTCGGATCGCAAGAATAGAGTTACCCCGAGGCTCGTAGGATATTTCCCTTACATCTAAGACAGACCAAAGAAAGAAAGGGTGAGCTTTACATACCTTAGCCGCTTCTTAAGCTAATCCAACTCAAGTCTCGGTTCTTCAAGGTCTACATAACGTCAATAGATATCGAACATTAGTTGAAGACATTTAGGAATTCACTTCCAACCGAACATCAAATTCTACGGAAATTTCGGCAGCATTTCCCTTGTAAATACACCAACCCCGAGATTTCAACTCGGCCAAATTCATCAACAACAACACCAACAACCAAACTAGCAACATTAATATTCAATTCCGACGCATTCTAACATTAAATACACTTCTTTATGTAATTCAACAACATTCATTATTTTCCATTCAACTACTCACATTCAAACCAATATCAACGTTTATACATTCGATTATTAATTCCAAAACCATTCAAACAATATTCAAGAATACTTTAAACAATTCACACAATATTTCCAACAATCCAACCAACACTCCAATCCACCCGAAATCTTCCCTAAACCCGAGAACAACACTAACATTTTTCCTTCTTCCAAAACTCATAAACCACATCAACAATCTATATGTTAACAATATTATTCTCACAAATGCATGAATCTACATTTGAATTACATTAGCTCGAAAACAGCCCCCACAACGATGTCAACTTTAACTTGAATTATTACCCTCCATTACCATCGTAGAATTCATGACGACAACAACTAAAATACCACATAATATTAGTTCATTCTTTATCATACAAAATAGCCCATTTTCGGCCACAACATCATCACACAACTTCCATGACTTCCATCCATTTCTACCCACTACACAACATGCCAACATACTAAATACAATTAATTCATCACCTCTACATAACACACACACACCACACGGCCAAACACACCTACACACGGCTACATTCCAACATGCAATATTTCCATAATTTCATTCATTTTGACACACTACAACACACCTGAACCATCCATAACACATAAAAACAAGATTAGAACTCACCTTTCTTCTTCAACTTTGCAACTTGCTTAAGGTGGTGGATGAGAAAAACGAGTAAGCTATCGCTTCCAACAACACTTCCACGTTAATAAGCATCCGTCAATTAGTAGATTTTCTTGAAGAAACAATTTTTTCCTTAATCAATTTTTGGTCTTGATTTTTTTTTCTTTCTTGGCCGAATACTTGGCCCTTTGTTCTCTCAAAGCTTCTTGAAATTTCTCTAAGTATTGGAATGGAAAAAGATGATTAACTAGTCATCTTTTATCTCATAATATAAACCTCCATGTGGCCCTTGGCCCACCCAAGGTGGCCGGCCACATGGTCCCTTAATTTCTTTTTTTTTTGCATTTCAACTTTCCAAAAATGGCATAGTTTCCAAAAATAGCTTTTGACCCCAAATGTTTCCTTAATGTTTCCATGCCAATAAAATCATACCCGAATTAAGCTTTTAAAACCAACAAAAGTCTCTACTCCATATCTCGGAATGGTCTTGTCCTTAACTTGTCGTGGTTGACTCGGATTATCCCGACGTACGAAATACGGGATATAACATCCTTCCCCCCTTTAGAACATTCGTCCTCGAATGTTCAACTAGTCTTATAAAGTCAGATAAGGATTTCGGGGGTTTTCCTTTATTACCATAGTACACAATCTCATTTACCGATATTTCTCCTTTACCTCCTCTTCAGCTTCTCAAGTCATCTCCTTCCCGTTATTATTCTGTCACAATACTTTAAGAAGGCCACGTCTTTAGTGCGCAACATGCTTACCTTATAACAATGTAACAAGGTCCAAGACATATCTGGAATTAGACTCCTCCTCCTTTTCGAATCTTGTTACGCCTTTCGCGGAGCACATAAGTTCGTTCTCTTTTGGTTGCAAACTACTCTGATCATGTCGCTTAACCCACCTTATATTCAACTTGTAACACTCCGAACACATTACCTCGGGTTGTCTCTTTGTCTTTAATTCAACTCCGCTACGACCCTTTTACTCAGGTCTTGCTTCCATTTCGACCACGCATTACGTGGCGGTCTTTACAAGAATATGCAGAGGTACTCAATTAGCCCCACATACTTAGCATGGCTTCACTAATCCTTACGCCTTGCTTAGTCGCCTTCTTATCTCACACCCGGTATCGAAATAGACACTTGGTCAAACTATAGCCATATCCTACTTGTCCTTAGTACAATTTCTATCTCTAACCTAATTCAAATCATTTTTACACCTTTTCTTAATGCACCCAAACTATTATCAACTGTTATTACCGAATCCCACTTCTCCCATAAATACTCTTGTACAGCTTGTATAGAGTGCATTTAATCTCAGTCACAATCTCTTCTTCCCCTAGTTCACTCTGTTCCACTTGTTCCTTCCATCCTAATATTCACTTACGGCCTACCCTACTGCACTCTCTTTCCTTCCCTTTCTCACTCATCTACTATGCTTACTTCCTACTATTGAAGGTTTTTCTATTTTCCCCCTTACTCTCCATAAGGCATAGCATTATTAGCGAATAACCTTATTGTCCACATCTTAATTCTTGATCCAACCTAACAGTGTTACCCTTCACGATGTCTCTGCAACCTACTCGTTATCAGACTCTTGTCTTATTCTCCTCTAACCCCCAGCACCATCTCAATTGCTATCCTAACTATTTTCCTTTTTCCCCGGTTTTTGGGTCCTACCAACTTGTCTCGATAAGGAACCTTACCAACAGGTTGGGCATTCGTATCAATCGCGTCGTGGCATTAATTGTCTTTATCTTGCACTTGCGTTCCTCGTATCCGCTTCCCCCTTTAGGTGTACTTATATTATTACGATTATATTCGCCTTACACCCGCACTTCCATTCTCGGTCGACGGTACTTTTGTTTCGACATTCCGATTCCCCTTACTATTTTATCGCTCACTTCCTTCCTTTTCCCTAACATCCTTACGCCGCATCTTCCTAAGTCTACCCTATAGCAAAAACGATATCAAATTGCCTTATGACATTCATGCCACTCATTTTTCTTTTCACTTGAACTTTGTTGTCCGTCTAGATTAATGCCTTCCGTATACCGTCACATTGGTTGCCAGAATACGTACACCCGCTAATATAGCCATGCACGGAGTATCACACGCTTTCCGGTACACATATATAATTGCCAACATCTTACTCACAAAAGATCCCCCAAACACCACTCAAACTGATCCTAACTCTAGCGCCGGGATATACCTTCTTTTTCTTCACCCGATCTAATCCGCTCCGGCCTACGAGACCTCTTAAGATTTCCACTTGCTCAGTATGTTCTCAGTCCCTTTAGACCACTCTAGCTTCCCATTTGCTTCTTATGGCTAAAGTTGTAAGACTTTCAGAAACTTCCCAGGGGGGTCACCCATCCTGAAATTTCCCTCACTCTAGCACGCTTAACTTCGAAACTTCGACGAAATACGATGCTCTAACGCTGATATAATCGCGTTCAGCTCACCACAGGACCTTCGTCACGTGATTTGGAGTAAAATAAAGTCTTGACAGGTTCCCAGACGCTTTCGTACACAATTACCATTTTACCCCTCTCTCGACTCTACATATTCACTTATCACCTATGGGTATTACTACTTTCCATCCTAGACTATCAGGTCCGTAATGATAATGAACACATGGGTTTCGGGAGACAGTTTGTATTATGATACGAGTTATATACAGTTACATGTTTTATTTGATTTAAGAACAACAAAAGGATATTCCAATAAACTATTTATGTTTACTTGTCTTAGAGGTTTTGAAAAAAAAATTGAGCACGTAGTAGGAGTCAGCGGGTTCGCTCGGCTCCGGTTACGGGGTCGGGTGCCCATCACACCCTGATCAAGATTGGGGTGTGACAAAAGCGACCATGATTATTCCATAATACGATCGGAGGTTACCGACCTTACGTCACTCCGATAGATACATGACTTTCTTTGGGCTCTCATGCATACTTATATGATATATGAATATGATATATGTATATGTATATGGGGAATATGGGTATCACACCCTAATTTCTGTTAGGGCGTGTGGGCACCCGACCCTTACCTAGGGCCGAGCGAACCCTCTGACTCTCGTGGCACTCATAATCATATTGGGCCCTCATAGCATAACATGAGTACATAATGAAAGCTTTTCGGAAAACAACCCGCCTTACATCCCTTTCAAATCAAGTAAGACACAGGATCGTATAAGACCCGTAGAATAATGCATCACAATACATCGGCTTATGGAGCCGCTTACAAACCGACATACTACATACAAATCTTTGTCTACAAAGTCTCTAACATGGAACATGAAACCATATCATAATGTTCGACTCGGCGGCCTCCGGAGAAAATGGAGCTCGCCAATCTGTGGAACATCTTACGCTAATATCTTCAACTCATCAGGTGTGTACGCGCGGCATGAACGCAAAGATCCACGAAGGGACGTCGATGCGAGCAACGTCTTGAGTATGTAAGTCATGAGTAACAACATATAGAAGGATGCAAAGCATGAATAGTAACAAGACGAAAACATAGGGCATTTCATGAGATAAAGAGTAACCTGCACATCTAAGTGCCCTTTTAGGCGGAACCTTGCCTGTTTAGTGCTGCGGAACGTGCAGCCCGATCCATATATATATATATTATATTGCTACGGAACGTGCAGCCCGATCCATATAGTATATTGCTGCAGAACGTGCAGCCCGATCCATATATAGGTAATAAAAGAGTAGCCTGTACATCTGAGTGCCTTTTAGGCGGAACCATGCATGCTTAGTCTTTGCGGAACGTGCGATACCGGATCCATATATATATATAATCTTGCGGAACGTGCAGCCCGATCCATATAATATATTGCCGCGGAACGTGCAGCCCGATCCATATAATATATTCTTTATAACGTGCGGCCCGATCCATAACCACATATCCCGCGTCCGGCATCCCGCGTCCGGACGGTATCATGTCATATTATACCACCGATCGGAGGGTGGTTACGCGTATATAACGCTCTCGCCCTTTCCGTATTCCCTATATACATATACATATATCATATTCATATATCATATAAGTAGCATGCATGAGAGCCCAAAGAAAGTCATGTATCTTTCGGATGACGTAAGGTCGGTAACCTCCGATTGTATTATGGAATAATCATGGTCGCTTTGTCTCACCTGAAGGAACGATTATTATAAGGTGAGGCTGTCAATGAAGAATAACTTCACGAGGAAACATAAAATAGGATCATAAGGCATCAATTCATATACTTTGGAGTCTTTAAAAATAGTCATCATTCATGAATAAAATTGAGAAATCAAGAAATAGCTCAACATTCTCATATCGTCATTGAAATCATAGACTTGGAACCTTTAATCATGGAATCATCATCATCATATTCATCGGAGGAAAATATTCTCATTTTTGACATCATCGTTGTCATTGTAAAACATGTCCATCGTTGTTGTCATGAAAGCTTACGGAGTCATAAACCTCCGTTTTGGAAAGATAAAGACATTTCAGAATTCTTTCGAAAATAGGTCGTTAGAACCAACAAAGGAAAGTCGCGGGGCCCACGGACGAGCGTCAACCCGATCCGGGCCCGCCTATGAAAGTTGAAGATTATTACTCGTTATGAAATCTTCTACGATGGTTTCGAAGCGATACGAGCCCATCTGGAAAGTTACGGGCGTTCGTAGTTTCGGACTCGTTCGTGAACAAAATTCTTTTGAAAACAAAACCTTTGAAGACAACAAAGTTATGGAAGCATTTATGAAATCGTAATCCAAGAATCATGCCTTTGAAAGAAAGGGACGAACCTTAACATACCTTAGCCGCTTCCTAAGCTAATTTGAGCTTATGTCTCGGCTTCTCACGATCTACAATAATGTCATTAGATATCAACCATTAGCCATAACACTTGAGAATCCAATTCCAAATTAACACTTTGTCTACAAAAATTTCGGCAGCATTTCCCCTATAACTTCAACGTCCCCGAGAATTCAACTCGGCCAAATCAACAACAACCAAACCAACAATCATAATAACAATCTCAATAATTAATTTACAAAATGTTCAAGACATTCCAACCCAAATCTTACTTTGCCCGAAACTTTAAAATACCATAAGAACCATCACAATACATTTCTCTCTTCCGAATTCATAAGCTATATTAACAATTCCATATATTAGCAACATCATCTTCATTAATACAAGAAGCCACATTAAAGTCACAATGAGTCCCAAATCAGCCCACATGATTATGGCCCAACTTAGATCATTAAATCTTCATTTACATCATGGAATTCACAACAATAATAACCAAAATATCAAGTAAGTTTAATTCATTCCGTCTACACCAAGGCAGCCCCTATTCGGCCACCACACCATCACCCTCAACTTCATGAATTTCATCCATTTCTTCACATTACAACATGTTCAAAACGTCCATAATACAACAATCCAAGCATGCTAAATAAATTAGTCCTTTGCTCCTATAGAACACCACCTATACACGGCCACACACAACACACCATTGTTTCATGATTTTCATTCATTTTCACATGCCACAACATATGCAAATCATCCACAACATATACAAGAAAGGATTAAACCTCACCTTTTCCATCGACTTCACCCTCGGTTAAAGTTGATGAATCGCGACAACGAACGGTTTTCTTGTACCAACAACTACTCCACGTTAACGAGGGCCTTCTAATTGGTGGAAAGGCTAGGGGGAATTATTTTTCCATGATCAATTGTTCAAGGACCATTTTCGGCCAAGCTTATGGCCGAATGGTCACTCCTTCTCTTTCTTCATGTTTCATGAATTTTCCATGGTTAAAATGATGAATTTTCTTGTTTCTTCATGACTTGCACATATATATATATATATATTGGCATAGGCACATGGCCGGTCATGTGCCCCTATTTTTTCCTCCAATTTTTTCTCCAATTTTCTCAAATTCTCTAGAAATTTCTTAAATGCAAAAGATGAATAAGTCTTGCATAGTAAGGAATTATGCATATATATATACTTAGCCTCCACCAATACAAGATGTCCATTTG